>NC_091458.1:158038995-158338995 GCF_027789765.1 Dendropsophus ebraccatus
GATATATGTATATACCAGGCAGGTAGATATATGTATATACGGGGCAGATAGATATATGTATATACCAGGCAGGTAGATATATGTATATACCAGGCAGATAGATATATGTATATACCAGGCAGGTAGATATATGTATATACCAGGCAGATAGATATATGTATATACCAGGCAGATAGATATATGTATATACCAGGCAGATAGATATATGTATATACCAGGCAGATAGATGTATGTATATACCAGGCAGATAGATGTATGTATATACCAGGCAGATAGATGTATGTATATACCAGGCAGGTAGATGTATGTATATACCAGGCAGGTAGATATATTTATATACGGGGCAGATAGATGTATGTATATACCAGGCAGATAGATATATGTATATACCAGGCAGATAGATGTATGTATATACCAGGCAGATAGATGTATGTATATACCAGGCAGGTTACATTCTGTTATTGAAGATTTACCAACCACATCTGCTGGAAGTTTCCTCCATGCATCTACTACTCTTTCAGTAATATTTTCTCACGTTGCTTCCGATCTTTCCGCCAGTAACCTCTCACTGTGTTCTCTTGTTCTTGAAATCAGTTTTTTTTAATTAAAACACTTCCCTCCTGACCCTTATTTAGTCCTGTAACATATGTAAAGGTTTCCATCATGTCCCCCCTTTCCCAGGCATTTATTTAGAGTTCATGCTGCCCTCTTTGCATGCTGAGACACCCCCCCCCCCTCCCGTCGCCCCAATGCCACAGCCCCCCCTTCCCCTCGGCACTGGCAGGTTACATGCACGGTGTATACCCAGGCACAGCTGTCAGGCTGGCACCCCCCGGCTGTCAGTAGTGCTGGGTACTGGGGTGCCGCTTTGCTTGCTGCCCGCTCTTCTCATCAAACAGACGTGATGGAGAAAGGAAGGAGGCCGGGACGTCTTAGTTGGGGGACCGCTTCTGTCCAGTGTGGGACTGGGGTACCTGGGGCCCACCAGAGGAAATGATCCTTGGGGCCCCCCAATATAGAACCAGTGAGACACGACATGCTGACCCCGTCCTTCCCTGGATTCATCTGTATCTGTGACAAATCCCTTGTGAATACCATTTTCAGTTGAACTAAAACTCTCAGAACACCCTACATTTATTCAGCTCTCAGGGTATGCTGGGAGTTGTAGTCTCTGAGGAGACAACCCTATAATAAATCACTGTGCAGAGTCTCCTGGTGGCTGCAATCTGTGGGTGACATCAGCCCTGAAAGTCCAGCAATACATCTGTCTACACTGTACTACAACTCCCAGCATATCCTGAGGGCTGCAGACTGTCAGTACATGCTGGGAGTTGTAGTGCCTGCAGCTGTTGTAGTTGGGTCCTATACACACTGGGGGTCAGTGTAGGGAAGTGACCCTAGAACATCACTAATAGGGGATAGTGGTAGATGTTTTTGTTCTATCCCCTATTAGTGCTGTTCTGGGGTCACTTCCCTACACTGAGCCCCCACAGATCTCTGTATTCTTATATGCCACAAAGCATCCAGCACTTAGGACCCAACTACAACAGCTGCAGGCACTACAACTCCCAGCATATACTGACAGTCTGCAGCCCTCAGGATATGCTGGGAGTTGTAGTGCCTGCAGCTGTTGTAGTTGGGTCCTAGTTTAAAAGTTTGCACTAGTGTACTGTAGTGACCGCGGGGCTGTGTCAGTACACTACCGCAAACCATACACTGACCCATTTAGACCCCAATGGTACACAGGCTCTGCACACTATAGAAGTGATTACAGTGCAGTTACTAATGACTCACAGGTGACGTCTTTTCCGATTGCCATCGCTCACTTTTTGCTTTCTTCTCCATCTGGCGCAGCCATCATGAAGACTTCTCCGACCAGAACTCGTCTGCAGGCGGGCAGCTGGGGGTGACTGGGGAAGGGAGGCAGCTGGGGTGACAGGGGGATAAGCTGGAGAACAGGGGGAGCAGCTGGGGTGACAGGGGGAGGGGGAGCAGCTGGGGAAAAGGGGGAGCAGCTAGGGCGACAGGGGGAGGGGGAGCAGCTGGGGCGACAGGGGGAGAAGCTCGGGAACAGGGGGAGCAGCTGGGGCGACAGGGGGAGGGGGAGCAGCTGGGGCGACAGGGGGAGAAGCTCGGGAACAGGGGGAGCAGCTGGGGCGACAGGGGGAGAAGCTCGGGAACAGGGGGAGCAGCTAGGGCGACAGGGGGAGGGGGAGCAGCTGGGGCGACAGGGGGAGAAGCTCGGGAACAGGGGGAGCAGCTGGGGCGACAGGGGGCGAAGCTGGGGTGACAGGGGGGAGGGGGAGAAGCTGGGGAGCAGGGGGAGCAGCTAGGGAAATGGGGGAGGGGGAGAAGCTGGGGAACAGGGGGAGCAGCTGAGGCAACAGGGGGAGGGGGAGAAGCTAAGGGGTGGCAGGGGGAGAAGATGGGGTGACAGGGGGAGGGGGAGAAGCTCGGGAACAGGGGGAGCAGCTGGGGAGACAGGGGGAAGGGGAACAACTAGGGGTGGCAGGGGGAGCAGCTGGGGTGACAGGGGGAGGGGGAGAAGCTGGGGAACAGGGGGAGTAGCTGAGGCGACAGGGGGAGCAGCTAGGGGTGGCAGGGGGAGCAGCTAAGGGGTGGCAGGGGGAGAAGATGGGGGCAGATATACAGCCCAGCATACTATTATATATATATATACAGCCCGGCATACCATATACATATATATATATATATATATATATATATATATATATATAAATATATGGACATGGAGAGAGAGCAGCTGCTGCACCTCACACCTATGGCTGACACTAATGCCTCTCGGCTACATTTAAAAATCAACGCCAGGATGTTGGTATATAATTTGATCAAACCATATTGCCTCATGTAGCAGAGAGGCATTGGTGTCAGCCATAGGTGTGAGGTGCAGCAGCTCCTTTCTCTTCTTATCCGTATTTTACTTTTCTCCCTTCTGAGTGTCTGCACTCCTCCTGGTAAGAGCCATGTGACCCCAATTAGCAGGAAGCAGAGCCATTCTGCCTCCTGTGTAGTGGTGAGTGTTAAGACCTTGTTCACACTTGTGTTGCTTGGTGTCCGCTTTCTCCTCCGATGGTGCCTGCTGGGTTTGGGGGGGCCCTTGGGGTTTGGTCCTGTGACAGTGGGGTTGCAGGGCCATTCCGAGGCCTCCCTTCCCTGCTTGCGCTTGCGATAAACAGTTCTTTCTCGCCATCTGGAAACCAGTAATAGTTGTGGAAAGAACAATTGATCCTGAAAATTCTTCCTGTTGTAAAAATCTTTAAAGGGGTTGTCCGACCCTTTTTTCTTTATTAAAATTTAGCCTTAGGAGTTCGCAAACAGAAATGTCTGCCTTTGTCCCATTCATCTTAAAGGGAATCTGTCAGCTGCAATTCATGTTCCAAACTGCTGACACTGCTAGATAGCTGTTAGGATAAGGAAACACGTGGTACTTTTCATATATCCAGCTACGTTTTCAGGATGTAGAAAGATGCTTTTATTCTCAGGTACAAAGGATCAAAGAGGCTTTCCCAAGCTCCTGAATAGCTGCAAGCTGAATGCCTCCTCTCTCCCCCTCCCTCCCTCCCTGCTTGATTCCCCAGCAGGGTCAGGGATGGGAGGGGGAGAAGATGTTACAGCTTGCTGCACTTCAGGAGTTCCGGAAAGCCTCTTTTACTCCTCTTTCAAAAAATGATTATGAACATATTAGAAAAAAATTGCTGTTTCACAAAGAATACAACAGATGTTTGTACCTGGACTTGTATAATACACAGCTGGCTTTGCTGGGAAACAAGCGAAGATAAGAGTTGCTACGTTCAGGCACAGTGTGGTCGCTGGTGGGAGAGTAGATAAGAGTTGACACAGTCTCTGTATACTATGGACACTTGTAGATACAATGGACACTATGGACACAAGTAGAGTAGACCTTGACAAGAATTACTTGGAATAGCCTTGACTTGTAGTAGTAGAAGTTTTGGGAAGTCATCATTTCACGCCACGGGACCTATTCAGACAGTTTTATCCTACTGTTTATATCTTTTGTATTGTCTACTTCTAGAACTCAATAAAAACTATTGAAATATAGAAGTGAGTACTGTATCCACAGGAATGAACATCCGCACTGAGTGACACACGATCAGGGATTACAGGTCCACCTAGTGGAAGAGCTATTCATTGGGGGGTACCACTTAGGAACCTAGTGTGTTGGTAGTAGAGACTCACACTTTGCACTTGTACCTCAATACACTTGTATAGTCTTCAGAGGTAGGAGATACAGCATCCCAGCATGAATAGGGTTCAGTCCCTGTTTTTACCGCAGTCCCTTTAGAGGTGCGTTTGCTGGACATGCCTAGGGTGTTATCAGACATACAAAATAAGGAACAGTCCCAGAACAGGGTCCTGGCCTCAGGCCAGGACCTGGAGGAATCTCTAACCATACACTGACTGGGTCGCTAATAATTAATAATCACTACAGAAACTCTGCACCCAACTAGCCCCTTCTGATTATATATAAGGCTCTTCAAGGGGGAAATCCAGTTGCACAAAGGGACCAGACAACCCCTGGTGATAGGTCAAAATCCTCTGAGGTAGCTAAGGGATTGGTCAAGGCAAAAAACCAGCAGACAGTGGCATGAGTAACAATAGAGACATCAAATAACCCTTTTGTAGTTTATCTTCAGCCGTGGCAACATAAGGTGCAAATCACAGTGACACCTGGTGGCGGGAGCAGCATACTACAGGCTTCAGCCCCATTTCTTTATAATAAGAGTCAATGGAACACTGATCCAAACAGATTGCACACAACGTTAAAGGGACTACAAAAACGCAGAACCCAGTCCTACTTTAGCATATGTGAATTCATCCTTAAAATAATCTTATAATTTTAAACTCCAGTAATCGAATGGAATTATCCCAAGATTTTATTTGTTTGGTGTTGGTCTGACCATTTGGACCCCCACCGATCACCCAAGAGTCTTTTGCCTTCCTGTGTGAATAGGGCAGTGGGTGAGCATGCATGCTGCTGCTTCTTATATTATCTGTTAGTGAACCTGAACACTCAGCTTTTGACTCCCAGCACCTGGAGTTCTCCAAGTGGGAGGGGCAGGAGTGCAACATTGCACAAGGAGGGAGCGTGGCCCCCCATGTACTTAATGTATTACAATTTATGACTGGACATGGGCATAGATTGTGGTTAAAGTCTATGCCAGCACCAAACTGCTGCATGTTAAATTTTTAATAGATATTTTAAAAAATATTATTGGTTGTTGTTTTTTTAAAGCTGTGATACATGGCAGGTTGTCAAAGGATTCCTAACATGGCAGCCACAGCGGCCTTCAGAGCCTATGCTGGACTGGATACGGAACAGCCCCAGCTCCGGGGCCTACTCCATACACTCCGACCCAACATTTCCTGTACATCAACTGTCAAGAAGAGGTTAATTAGCCCCTTAAGGACCACGGGCGTACATTTACGCTCCTGCTGCCTGGGCCTTAAGGCAGGAGGGTGTAAATGTATGCCCTGCCTCGGTCCCGGGCTATGGAGGGGGCTCAAGAGCTGAGCTTGCCCCATAGCGGGTGAGGACTGGCTGCTATCTGCAGCCAGGCCCTCACCCTCAATGGCGGGCAACCGCAATCTCGCGGCTGCCCGCCATTAACCCCTTAAATGCCGCAATCACTTTGCGACCGTGGCGTTTAAGTGTAAGTGAGCATCTCCAGTCACTTACCGACTGCCGGAGGTCTAATCCTTACCTCCGTGCAGTCCGATCTTCTGATAGAGTCTGCCACAGGCCACAGGCAGGCTCTATCAGAAGATCGCAGATTACACTGATCCCTGCTATGCTATAGCCACAGGCAGGCTCTATCAGAAGATCGCAGATTACACTGATCCCTGCTATGCTATGGCCACAGGCAGGCTCTATCAGAAGATCGCAGATTACACTGATCCCTGCTATGCTATGGCCACAGGCAGGCTCTATCAGAAGATCGCAGATTACACTGATCCCTGCTATGCTATGGCCACAGGCAGGCTCTATCAGAAGATCGCAGATTACACTGATCCCTGCTATGCTATGGCCACAGGCAGGCTCTATCAGAAGATCGCAGATTACACTGATCCCTGCTATGCTATGGCCACAGGCAGGCTCTATCAGAAGATCGCAGATTACACTGATCCCTGCTATGCTATGGCCACAGGCAGGCTCTATCAGAAGATCGCAGATTACACTGATCCCTGCTATACTATGGCATAGCAGTGATCAGTATATACAATCTAATGTAATAGCGTAAAAAAAAAATCAATAAAAATAAAAAATGTCCCAAAGCCCCTCCCCCAATCAAAGTAAAAAAAAAAAAAAAAAAAAAACCTTCCCATTTTATACAAAAAACACATTAAAATAATAAAGTTAATTAACACGGTGAAAGTCGTGAACAAAAAGCGGGAAAAAAACGCAGGGATTGCTTTTTTAAAATTACTTTTTATGTATAAAAAAATTAATAAAAAGCGATTAATATGTCTGATCTAGAAAAAAATGTTACTAACAAAAACTAGAGATCATGGTGCAAAAAATGACGCCCCATACGACCCTGTAGGTGAAAAAACAAAAGCGCCGTAAGAGTCACAAAGCGGCCAATTTAAATATACCTACAGTATTTGCAAAAAAAATGTTTTACTGCTAATAAAATTAGTAAAACATTAGAAAACCTAATAAACCTGCATATCGCTGTGTTAAGACGGACCTACAGAATAAAGAAAAAATGTCAGTGGATTACGTAAACATGAAAGCCCCCAAAAATTTGCGGAATCGCATTTTTTGACCCAAATTCACCCCATAAATGATATTTTGGGGGTTCCCTCATTCATTTTATGGCAGATTAAAAGATGCCATTACAAAGTACACCTGCTCCTGAAAAAAAAAGCCCTCACATGGCCCGGTAGGTGGAAAAATAAAAGAGTTATGGGTCTTAGAAGGCGAGGAGGAAAAAAACGAAAACGCAAAAGTGACAATTGGCCTGGTCCTTAACCCCTTAACGACATCGGGGCGGGTGCCGCGTGTAGCCCGGGACCGTAGGTATTAGCGGGCACAGTCCGATCGCCGTGCCCGCTAATACAGTAATCAGATGCAGCTGTCAAACATGACAGCTGCATCCGATTACCGGACGCAGCGTCATCCCTGGTGTCTAGTGGGGAGATCGCTCCTCCGGGATGTTATCCCGGAGGAGCGATCTCCGTTCCTGAAGCCGGCCGGGGACCGCTCCAAGATGGCGCCGTCCCCGGCTCAGCATTCCGGCAGCAGCCGGAAGTAAACGAGTGCCTATCTCATGGATCTCTGCAGCATATCTATGCTGCAGAGATCTCAATGAGAGATCAAAGCACTTATACTAGAAGTCCCCCAGGGGGAATAACCCTAACCCCAGGGGGAATAACCCTAACCCCAGGGGGGCTTCTAGTATAAGTGTAAAAGTTAAAAAAAAAATGTCATTATTAGTAAAAATCCCCCTCCCCTAATAAAAGTCTGAATCACCCCCCTTTTCCCATGTTATAAATAAAAGTAAATAAATAAACATGTTTGGTATCGCCGCGTGCTATTAATTAATCACATTCCTGATCTCGTACAGTAAATGGCGTCAGCGCAAAAAAATCCCAAAGTGCAAAATTGCGCATTTTTGGTCGCATCAAATCCAGAAAAATTGTAATAAAAAGCGATCAAAAAGTCGTATATGCGCAATCAAGGTACCGATAGAAAGAACACATCATGGCGCAAAAAATTACACCTGACACAGCCCCATAGACCAAAGGATAAAAGCGCTATAAGCCTGGGAATGGAGCGGTTTTAAGTGTTGTATATTTGTTGACAATGGTTTAAATTTTTTACAGGCCATCAGATACAATATAAGTTATACATGTTACATATCGTTTTAATCGTAACGACTTGAGAAACATATATAACAAGTCAGTTTTACCCCAGGGCGAATGGCGTAAAAACACATTTCCCCCAAATAAACAAAATGCGTTTTTTTTTTTTCAATTTCACCACACTTTGAATTTTTTTCTGGTTTCGCAGTGTACTTTATGCAAAAATTCAGTCTGTCATTGCAAAGTACAATTAGTGACGCAAAAAATAAGGGCTCATGTGGGTCTCTAGGTGGAAAAATGCAAGTGCTATGACCTTTTATGCACAAGGAGGAAAAACCGAAAACGCAAAAATCGAAATTTGCTCCGTCCTTAAAGGGTTAAGGGGTTAAGTTTGACATTCTTAATTAGATTATATTCTCTTTAATTGGATAACAACATGGACGGTTATGTGCAGCTGATATTCTTAAACAATTGTTTATTCTAATTTTAGACAAAAGACAAAGGAAAGGCCGCGCGCCGTACACGGGTTCATCGCACAGCAGACGCAAGATTCCGGGTTGTGTGTAACAGCTGCCTGACAGAGCCGTCTCCATCACCAACCAACAGTTGCTAGGCGGCGAATCCTATAAAGAACAAAAATCCCATCAGTGCGAAGAAGATGACCCGGACCACAGAAAACCGTCTGCAAGGCACACAGCCGAAGAATGGTGCGATGTACTGTCTGCCGCAACACTTCAAATCTCCCTGATTAATACTGTTCAGGCGTTTCTCTAACCATGTTAATAGACTTAAACCAGCCCGGCCTATTAGCATAGACAAATAGCCATTGCTTATGGCCTGATGGAGACGGAGATGGTGTAGGCCCACTCAAGGCTATGTTCACACACAGTACAAAAAAAGGCAAAATACAGCTGTAATTTGGAGTGAAAATAAAAGAATATGTGAATAGATGAAAAAATATTGTCTGAATTTTGCAAAAACAGGTTGTAAACATTGCTTGGCACGGTCGAGATCAATTACCTATTCCATTGACTTCAATGGAGCGCATTATTAAAACAATTAACTATTTTAGCTGTTATTAATGTATTTTACCTTTATTTTACGCATTGTCCTAATAAAGTTATATAACTTTGTAATATAACTTCATTAAGGTGTTTTTTTCCCATTATATAACCACTTCCATTGACCTCTGGTGCCACTGTGCCAATGTTTTTGTTGAGAACTGCAGGACTGTCTAAGGGTCCTATTCCACGGGCCGAGGAGGGCCCGATCAACGATGTAAACGAGCGGCGATTACTGGGCCTATTCCACGGCCCGATGATCGTTGAGCGAGGGCTGCAAGGACATCGTTACCGATGTCCTTGCAGCATCATACATTACCTGTCAGGTCTTCTCCGCACTGTCTTCATCCCCGGGTCCCGCGCGCCCTATCTTCAGAATGGCCGGTCAGCTGACAGGCCACACTCAGCCAATCACAGGCCGCGGCGGTCCCGGCCTCTGATTGGCTGAGCGCTCCATCAGCTGACAGGCCATTCTGAAGATAGAGCGCACGGGACCCGGGGATGAAGACAGCACGGAGAAGAAGCCTGGACAGGTAATGTATGCTGCTGCTGCTTGTCAAATCGTCGGTCGCCCGCCGCGCACCGCTATTCAACCGTAGCGATGCGCAGTGGGGGAACGATGATTTTAGGTCTGGCCCTAAATGAACGATCAGCCGATGACACGATCATCGGCTGATCGTTCTCTCTATTTCACCAAACGATAATCGGCCGAATCAGGCCAAATGGGGCCGATCCGGCCGATTATCTTTAGGGTGGTATTACACGGGCCGAGCAGGGCCCGATAATACCTGTAAACGAGCAGCGATCTGCTAGATCGTTGCTCGTTTACTGGGCCTATTACACGGCCCGATAATCGTTTGACAAGAGCTGCAAGGACACCGTTACCGATGTCCTTGCAGCCCTTGCTTAACTGGCATACATTACCCATCCACGTTCCAGGGCTGCTCCTGCCGTCCGCTGCTCCTGCCGTCCGCTTCTCCCGGGGTCCCACGCGCGCTCTAGCTTCACAGTGGCCTGTCAGCTGGTAGGCCGCTTAGCCAATCACAGGCCGGGACCGCCGCGGCCTGTGATTGGCTGAGCGGCCTATCAACTGACAGACCTCTGTTAAGCTAGAGCGCGCGTGGGACCCCGGGAGAAGCGGACGGCAGGAGCAGCCCTGGAACGTGGATGGGTAATGTATATCGTTAGTCGCCGGCCACGCACCGCTATTACACGCAGTGGTGCGCGGTCGGCGCCCGACGAAAATAGGGTCTAACCTATATCAACGATCAGCCGATGATCGTTTTCATCGGCTGATCGTTACATTTATTACACGGAGCGATAATTGGCCGAATCGGGCCAATTCGGCCGATTATCGTTCCGTGTAATAATACCCTTACTGTGGAATAGGGCCCTTAGGGTATGTGCACACTGAGGAAAACATGCAAAGGACTTGTGGCGGATTCCGACGCTCGTCCCTGCGGGCTCCCGCTTTACTCTCCACATACTCTAAGTGTCCTATTACACGGACCAATGATAGCCCAATCAATACTGTAAACGAGCACCGATCTGCTAGATCAGCACTCGTTTATTGAGACTATTACATAGCCTGATAATTGTTTAGCAAGGGCTGCACGGACATCGTTAGCCATGTCCGTGCAGCCCTTGCCCAAACAGTAAATGCCTCACCTGTCCATGTTCCCGGTCTCCTCCTGCGATCTGTATGCGTTTCGCGCACTGTGGTTTCAGGGCGGCCTGTCTGAGCTGACACACCGCTCAGCCAATCACTGGCCGGGACTGCTGTAGTCAGTGATTGGCTGAGCAGCCTGTCATCTCAGACAGGCCGCCCTGAAACCACAGTGCGTGGAACGCATACAGATCGCAGGAGGAGACCGGGAACATGGACAGGTAAAGTATATACTGTTTGTTGAATCATCAGCTATCGGCCGTGCACCGCTAGTACACGTAGTTATTACACGTAGCAATGCACAGTTGGAGGCCGATGTTTTTAGGTCAGGGCCTAAAGAAACGATCAGCCGACGATCATTGTCTTTATTACACAGAGTGATAATCAGGATATATGAAATAGTAGACAGAGGAACAAAAGGAAGCAACAATGCTCAGGCAAGAAGGAATGGCAAAAAAATAGATTGGTGAAGGAAGAATAACGCAGAGCACACTGGCCCTTTAAATCTAAGAAGACGGGTGCGCATGTACACCCTAGAGGACAGTGGAGAAACTGCAGCTGTGACAGAAGCATGAAGCCTAGGCCATAAGGAGAGAGGAAGCCAAGGAACACTAGACACCATGGGGGAGATTTATCAAACATGCTGTAAAGTGAAACTGGCTCAGTTGCCCCCGGCAACCAATCAGATTCTACCTTTCATTTTCCAAAGTGTCTGTGAGGAATGAAAGATGGAATCTGATTGGTTGCTAGGGGCAACTGAGCCTGTGTCACTTTACACCATGTTTGATGAATCTCCCCCCATGGGCCCAATGGGAAGTGGAGTGGAGGAGCGCCATTGGGTGTTACATGATGCACATGAATAGTATAAAGAATTTTTGCCCCAGGCATTTGGTTTTATTTAAAAATCTTCCTAACTTTACAATAGTATAAATGAGCTAAAAGGCTTATTAACACGCACATTTTACCACACAAATAATGGATATAAAATTGGCTATAAAACTGTCTTCTTTCCTCATGTCTCATAATTGTTGCCGGAATTGTTCACCAGCGGAGGATTGTGAATGTGAAGCTCCATCAATCCTCAGTAATCGCTCTGCGCGTGTTTATTCAATGCTGCAATATACCCCATCCACCTCTATCTTATTAAAAGAGTTCCTTAAGGTTCTATTAGCCGATAACTAAGTAAATGGGGATGATCCTCATGGAGAAAGATTTTAATAAGATGAAAATAATGTAGAAATGTAGGAAGGAGATAAAACCGGATGAACCTTCAGTCGTCCAATAGTATCGTAGATAGAGATGCACAAGCAGCCCGTTCCCTGTGCGCAGTTCCCATAAAGTTTAAACTCTGTTCACATTTGTGTAATGGTCTACCTTATAAACTCAAATCATAAGACAGTGCCAGATCCATGACACAAAGGACCCCAGTGGCAGCCTAAGAACGTAGATGTAGGGTGCATTCACACAGACAGGATCCGCAGCGGATTCGATGGTGCAGATCAAAGAAAGCGGCCATGTTTGTGTAGCGTTGGATAACCCCTTTAAGTAGGTCTGTTTTCTAGTCCAGTCTTAATGTGATACAGACTTCTGAATTTTCTATTGTGTTGGATTCTGTACTTGTGGTCAAAGGGCCCTATTCCACCGGGCGATTATCGTTCAGATTGTCGTTAAATCGTTCGAATCTAAGCGATAATCGTTCGTTTGAATAGCAGTTAACGATTAACGACCGAACGAGAAATCGTTGATCACTTTATATGACCTGGCCCTATTTTTATGGTTGCTCGTTCGCAAAACGTTCACAAATCGTTCGCATTGAATAAGACGTCGTTCGGTCGTTCGCAGTAGATACGAACGCAATAGACAAGAAATAGCGAAGAAAAAACGGTCGTTTGAGATCGTTAATCGTTAATGATTATGCGAACGATAATCGTCCGGTGGAATAGAGCCCAAAGGTTTGCATTCGTTGGTCATCAGTGAACTCCTGGCGCCCCTTCCATGTTTATGTAGAATACTGAGGATGAGAGATGTCTGACTGCATTAGTGCCCTGAGATACCTGAGGAGTGAGGACCATCCCTAGTGCCAAGCTTACTGCCCAGAGATACCTGAGGTTCGAGGACCATCCCTAGTGCCAAGCTTACTGCCCAGAGATACCTGAGGTTGGAGGACCATCCCTAGTGCCAAGCTTACTGCCCAGAGATACCTGAGGAGTGAGGACCATCCCTAGTGCCAAGCTTACTGCCCAGAGATACCTGAGGAGTGAGGACCATCCCTAGTGCCAAGCTTACTGCCCAGAGATACCTGAGGTTGGAGGACCATCCCTAGTGCCAAGCTTACTGCCCAGAGATACCTGAGGAGTGAGGACCATCCCTAGTGCCAAGCTTACTGCCCTGAGATACCTGAGGAGTGAGGACCATCCCTAGTGCCAAGCTTACTGCCCAGAGATACCTGAGGAGTGAGGACCATCCCTAGTGCCAAGCTTACTGCCCAGAGATACCTGAGGAGTGAGGACCATCCCTAGTGCCAAGCTTACTGCCCAGAGATACCTGAGGAGTGAGGACCATCCCTAGTGCCAAGCTTACTGCCCAGTGATACCTGAGGAGTGAGGACCATCCCTAGTGCCAAGCTTACTGCCCAGAGATACCTGAGGAGTGAGGACCATCCCTAGTGCCAAGCTTACTGCCCAGTGATACCTGAGGTTGGAGGACCATTCCTAGTGCCAAGCTTACTGCCCAGTGATACCTGAGGTTGGAGGACCATTCCTAGTGCCAAGCTTACTGCCCAGAGATACCTGAGGTTGGAGGACCATTCCTAGTGCCAAGCTTACTGCCCAGAGATACCTGAGGTTGGAGGACCATCCCTAGTGCCAAGCTTACTGCCCAGAGATACCTGAGGAGTGAGGACCATCCCTAGTGCCAAGCTTACTGCCCAGTGATACCTGAGGTTGGAGGACCATTCCTAGTGCCAAGCTTACTGCCCAGTGATACCTGAGGTTGGAGGACCATTCCTAGTGCCAAGCTTACTGCCCAGAGATACCTGAGGTTGGAGGACCTTGCTACTACTTTCTGGCCCTTAGAGTCCTATTCCATGGAGCGATAATCGGCCGAATCGACTTGATTCGGCCAATTATCGCTCTGTGGAATAGAGACAACGATCAGCTGATGACCGTGTCATCGACTGATCGTTTATTTAGGTTCAAACCTAAAATCATCAGGCACCGACCACGCATCGCTTCGTGGAATAGATATGCGCGGCGGGCCATGATTTCACAAGCACAATACTTTACCTAGCATGTTGCAGGGCTTCTCCTGCACTCCTTCTTCCTCCCGATCCCGCGCACAGCTGCAGCTTTGGAGCGGCCTGTCTTAGCTGACAGACCGCTCAGCCAATCACTGGTCAGGACCGCCGCGGCCAGTGATTGTCAGCTCAGATAGGTCGCACCGAAGCCGCTGCTGCGCGGGACCGTGAGGAAGAAGGAGCGCAGGAGAAGACCTGCAACATGCTAGGTAATGTATGATGTTTAAACAAGGTAACAATGTCCTTGCAGCCTTCGCTAAACAATTATTGGGCCGTGTAATAGGCCTAGTAAACGAGCACCGATCTAGCAGATCAATGGGAGACTCGCGCATTTAGCCAGGTGTCCCCTGCTAGGTAGATCCGTGGGTGATGGGTTAAAGGGGTTATCCAGTGCTACAAAAACATGGCCACCTTCTTTCAGAGACAACACGACTCTTGTCTCCAGGTCAGGTGCGGTTTGCAATTAAGCTCCATTTGTAATGGCCCAGAACGGTATTTATTGTCAGGCGTCTGGAGATGTATTGTTTCTATTGGTAACCTTAGACAGTCTGTATTAGGGCCTATGGATTTGCTGCTCCTCCTTAGCTCTCTTGTAGTGGTATTGTTTTCTGCCATGTATTTATTTAATATGTTGTTATGTATTAATCTCTAATGAGACAAGTGTCAAGATCAGTGCTCCTCCCCTGCAACCTATCACACTCTAGTGATTGGCCAGGGGAAAGTTAGCTCCACCCACCTTCTACCCAGAAGGGCTGTGCGGTCTTGTGAGTGTCAGTTGGTAGTCTGGCATTGCCAGAGTCACATCTAACCTCCCTGCATCACCTCAGTGATCCTGTCAGACTTCATATTCAGCTTCCTAACCTGTTTCCAGTCAGCCATAAGGACTAATACGTGTTTTCTAAGTCTCAGCAGGACATCCTCTGTATTTATTAGTGCCTGCTGTCGGATTGGTGAGATGTTTGAGGGTCTCCCGCTCACCGTCTACATCTTCCTGGCTTCCAAGTCAGTGGGTCCATGCGTCTTCCTCCTACATGATAGTGAGCGTCGACAGCTTCAATTCCTTATGTTTATGCGTCTTCCTCCTACAAGTCAGTGAGTGTTGGCAGCGTCATTTTCTCTCAGTAACTCAAGTCACACGTATCCTTATAAAGGCTAAAAGCTATAAAGTCCCTGGAACAGGTCTGTCCATGTTATCCTTGAAGTCCTCTTCATTAGGCATGGTGATCAAGCCATCATATGTCTTCGATGAGATGTCCTTATATTGGAGTGTACCTAGTTATCCTTCAAGTAAAGTTACAATATACTGTGTGAAGACTTTTATTAAAAATTATATGTCCCTGTGTGTATGCTGAAGAAGACAAGGTCCCCAGCACCCTCGGACCCCACCGTGACAGGAAGGTTTCAGAAGGTGAGCCCTAGGGTTGCACTACACCACCCAGCAACACAACCCCTCAGCATATCACCGCACAACACCAAAGGGACATTGTACATTCACTTCAATGGAACTGAGCAGCAAAACCCCGCCCAAGCTGGAGACAAGAGTGGGGCTGTCTCTGGAAGAAAGTGGCCATGCTTTTGTAGTACTGGATAATACTTTAAACTGAAATCTTACAAAGCGACAGTCTGGGGGGGGGGGGGGGATCAGTCTGGCGTTGTAAGATGGGCTTACACTTACTGCTCTGATCTACAACTATCTTCGATAACCCCGCTCAGCCATTCAAAGGGACATCACTGCAGCTGGTGATTGGCTGCGTGGCAATAGGGAAGCTAGAAGATGGAAGACCGAACCGGATTCCGAGAAACCACTTTACTGAAGAGTTCTTGTGCAATAATCCAATGATCATACCGTCTCGTGTAGCACAAGGCAGATACAGCTTATATGCTAGTGAGTTAGAAACTTTGGTCACTTTCCCTTTAGGATTACTGCAATTAACAGGATAACTGAAGACTTCAGCTTTAAGACATTTTGGTTGCATATGTAACTTGGTTGCTGTGAGTTCCAGATCTACTTAAAGGGATCTCTGTCCAATTAGACTTATCTCTGCTTACGAGGATCTTCACAGTTTGGCTTCCTGTGGTTAAGAAGAAACAATTGAAGAACTATGCTGATCTGTTACACAGTATCCAGTGGGACAGAACCGCTGCAGCATTTAACTGTGAGCATTAAAGGCAAGGGGCCCCCCTTAGTGCACAGGCCCCCTAGCAGTGGTGTGGTCTGCCTTTATGGTAGATACGGGATTGTCTCAAATCCTGGACTAGAAGAAGTTTGTTGCAGAACATAGACCTGTATCCTTGCAGCATGGACTGGAGACATGACTTATAGCAGGAGGAAAGAGCTTCTCTTGGCCTGACTTTTGCACACTATTAAGCAGAACTTCAGGAGCTTAAACTTGCCTTGGAAAGTCTCCCTATTTGAGTGTCTCTTCCTGTATATGCTGTTACACAAGATACTGGGAAAACAGCTTATTAGCGGAATAAATGGTCGAATTAGCAGAAACTGTGCTAGTAGACATGTATACTGGCCAAAAGCCAGGCTCAGGTTTAAACTAATTTAGATCCACCCCTGTTTAGCTTAGCAGGGACTAGACTAGAACTGCTTTTATTAGTTGAAAAGCATCATGTGTCCAAAGCATCTTACTTCCTTACATGTGGTAAAGACACAGTAGAAATGAACGTACTGCATACTCCCCCTCTTAAGCTAAGCCATCCTTGGTGAATTGTCGGAGAGTGGTAAAACATAGTAAAGGTAAAATATTAGTGCAATATATATACATGTTTACATTAAAGTAAGTATAGAATAGTGAAAGAGGATACGGTCTTTAGTCTAGATTGCAAGCGGGTGCTAGGTACCCTGACTGTCAATAAGTACCAGGATGAAATCCTTAGACCCATTGTGAGACCATATGCTGGTGGCTGGTTGGCCCGGGGTTCTTTCTGAGGCAGGACAATGCTAGATCTCATGTGGCTGGAGTGTGTCAGAAGCTCCTGCATGATGAAGGCATTAAAACTATGGAATGGCCACCCGTTCAACTGATTCAAATTCTGCTGCGTTATTCTTCTCATATTAGTGTGTGAATGAGGGCTTGCCAACACTCGAGGTAATCCAACATCAATGATACGCACAGCTTGTATTTTGATAATTAAGCGTCCGCCCGTTCCCCAGACCTGAATCTGACTGAGCCCACCTGGGACATCATGTCTCGCTCCATCCACCGTCATGTTGCAGAACAGACCTTCCAGGAGTTGGCGGCTGCTTTAGTCCAGGTCTGGGAGGTGATTCCTCAGGAGACCATCGGCCACCTCATCAGGAGAATGCCCGGGCCTTGTAGGGAGGTCATACAGCCACCTTATCAGGAGCATGCCCGGGCCTTGTAGGGAGGTCATACAGCCACCTCATCGGGAGCATGCCCGGGCCTTGTAGGGAGGTCATACACCTTATCAGGAGCATGCCCGGGCCTTGTAGGAAGGTCATAGAGCCGCCACATCAGGAACATGCACGGGCCTTGTAGGAAGGTCATACCGCCGCCTCATCAGGAGCATGCCCGTGCCTTGAAGGGAGGTCATACAGCCGGCTCATCAGGAGCATGCCCGTGCCTTGAAGGGAGGTCATACAGCCAGCTCATCAGGAGCATGCCTGAGCCTTGAAGGGAGGTCATACAGCCACCTCATCAGGAGCATGCCCGGGCCTTGTAGGGAGGTCATACAGACACCTCATCAGGAGCATGCCCGGGCCTTGTAGGGAGGTCATACAGACACCTCATCAGGAGCATGCTCGGGCCTTGTAGGAAGGTCATAAAGGCACGTGGAGGCCACACACAATACTCAGCCTCATTTCCTTGTATTGAAGTTAAATCAGCCTATAATTTGATTGTCCCAAATCCAAACCTACATGGCATATTTATTTTGATTTACATTAATAATTTTTATGTTTTATTGTTCAGAACACATTCCACTATGTAATCACTAAATATTTGTAAATGGAATATTTCATTTATTGATTTCTATGATAAGGTCTTTTAGCGTTCTCTCCCTTTTTGTAAGCAGTAAGCAGCTATTACACGGAGCGATACTTGTCCGAATCAGGCCGATTCTCGCTCCATGTAATAGAGACAATGATCAGCCAATGACAACAATCATCGGATGATCATGTCTTTTGGTCCTCACCACACATCGCCAATGGTTCACAATTGTATATGTATATATATATATATATATATATATAAAAAAAAAATTATATAAATTACCGCTGCATGCTCCCGGTGTTCTGCTGGCTTCTCGGAGTTGCCGCTGTAGCTTTAGAGCGGGTCTATGAACTGACAGGCTGCACAGCCAGCAGAACCCCGGGAGCATGGAGAGGTAATGTGTACAGCCAATCATTGACTGGAGCAATACCCCCTTCCCCGAGTCACTGACTAGCTAAGTGGCCAATCCATCAGCTGGGTCGTGACATGTGCAGCACCAGAGATCCTGGAGCATGGTGGTCTGGGACTGGAGAGGCATGGGGAGAGGTTAGTTAACACTTTTTCTTATTTTCCCCATGCTCCAAGAAAAAATAGAATGGGGCTTAGGTAGCCCTGCAGTTCCTGACACAAACATTGGAGGCAGTGGGGTCCGTGACACCATTGGCTCCCGGCCCCGCCAATCACTCTTCTGGCCAGAGGCAGCAGTATGCGTCAGGCAAAAAAAAAAATAGGCCACTTCCTTCCCCCCACCCCTCTACTGAATCTCAATGAATAATTGCAACAGAAAACGCTTCCTTTTACCAAAACTCCCTGAAAATTTTCGTATATACGCTTTTCGTATAGACTGTGAAATAGTTATAAATTCAAGGTCACAGGCAGAGGAGTGCAGTGCAGCATAGGAACAAATGTGTAATGATTTATAGGCAGATATGATATTTGCACTCCACCAAAATAGAAACATTTTGTGGTTTTTCCTCTTCCAACTATGTAAATATTATACCCGTCTTCCCTGTGCCCTGTAACCAGGCAGCAATGCTATTCAACCACTGGACCTATGATACCTTACCAATAAAAGGAATATAAATCTTTACGGTTGGCTGACTTAAAGGAGAAGTCCAGCGGGCAGGGAGTGGGGTGTGGGGAATTGAAAAAGTCAATATGCTTACCGCTCCCCAAGCCCACGGCTCCCGTACCTGCCGCTGTCATCTTCTCCCCAGTTCTGGATATGTCACAGACTGGTGGTGGTGGGATTTAGCCCACTCAGCCAATCAGTGACTGCAGCAGTGTTCCAACTCCCACCGCACTACCAACTGGCTGAGCGGGGCATCAGTCAGCCGGGTCGTGACGTCACAAAGCGGGATGTGGTGCTGTGCGGACTCAGGTTCTCGGTAAGCCTATTGCCTTCTTTAATTCCCCCCACCCTTAGTGGTCTTTTTTTTTTATAGATAAATCTAATAAGCAATGTCTTAAAGGGCTTGTCAGGCGGTAGAGGCTGCCCTTGCTGAGCCACATGCTGATACACGACTATACAGTAGTCTGAGAACTTATATGGCTGGATTTATATGTCCCGGACTCCCTAGGGCGACATCCAACTTCTTCCACCACTAGTAACCAAGTGCCGAATGATCGGACTCGAGCGGCTCCAGTTGCGCTCATCTCTATTGCCATACTTTAAGGCAGCAGTACAGTTTCAGATATCTGGCCAGATAGGAGATTGCATTTTCCCTGCAGCACGTTATATGCATTGCATGCCAGATATTCAAATGAACGGCCATCCATCTTATAGCCACGGCCTCCCAGTGCAAGAATCCCATTGCTTATAAGTTTTCATGAACTTTATTACTAAGTCAAGTACAAGCAGTGACAGGGTAGCCAGTAGGTCACAGATAAAAAGGAGACTTTATTCCTCCATCTCCATATACAATGTTTCAGCAGTATCGGAGCCGCCTGGAGTGCGGGGATCTCAGGGTGGATGGAGGTTATGCTAAATAAGTCGGTGCTTGTACGCAACAGCATCGGTGCTTGTGCCTCTGTCCTCTGTCTCATCACAAACATGACAAATTGCAAAGCCTCAGTTCTTCCAGTACAAGTTTACCAAACGTAATGATTGGAGACTGGAGTGCGGCTTTCTCTATTGCACTTCTATTAAACTTCTGATTTAGAGATGAGCAAATTTTAAAAGCTTCGCAAAACACTTGGCCATCCGCTTAACAGCCAGCTGCCTTTTCTTACGCTCAAACACACTAAATTTGTAAAACGTAAAAAGTATGTTTTTGGGGTTTTTTTTTTTTTTTTTTAAATCGATCAGGGTCTATGTGTACAAGATCTGACACTCCTTAGAGCTGGGAGAAGCATGTGGCTGGATGCTTCATTAAGGAGGTAGTCCAAACTATTTTCCTTATTGGAATAGAGAATGATTTGTAATCTACCCTTTTCCCTTAGGAGAAATAAATTTAGAAAAAACAACTGTGGCCCTGGATGTCCTCTATTGCCGCTTTATAGATTTATTTACATTAATAAAAAAATCAAGGTTCGAGGGGTGAGCAACCTGCAGGTGGGTGTGGTGACAGCAGGGCTTAAATAAGCTTCTCTGCTCTCCATATTACACTGCCCAGCCACTGTACATCTTTAGAATACAATACTGTACCTTTATTTATATAGCTCCAACCTATTCTGCAGTGCTGTACAGAGAATATAGTATCTCACCTTGGTCCCCGTCCTCAATGGGGCTTGCAAAGTTGTGCATGATGATATTTGCTTTCCCTACCACCTGGTTGCATCGGTGACTCATTGTGAGGTGTCAGAAATCGCTACCCTTAAATCCTTCTCTTCTGAAGTCTTTACCAACACAGTACTGCCGATATGATACTCTGATAGAGGATTCCTCCTCCCTAAGTGCATTGTTTTATATTTGGAAACATAACTGCAGTTTCCATTGTTTATTAATGAATCGCGCTTCCAGAATCTCCAACACATTGTGTGTATGGACTGTGCACGGAATGTGTCAGTGCCCCCTAAAAGCGAGCCAGGGAGTAAGACGCTCAGCGGTGCACCTCTCTCAGCTCTCTTGCTGTCTTTAAGTGTCTAGACCAGCTAATAGCAACACTCCCATTGAAAGAATGTGAAAAGGCTGTGCACCATAGCGGCTCCATAACAGTGGTAACAATGATTTTTAGTGCTCTGCAAGGGGGGGGGGCAATCTAAGGATATGTGCACACTACAGAATTTGTGCAGATAACTTTCAAGTGGGGAGGGTGAGCAGCGGAATCTGCTGGAAGTTCTGCCTGTCCCATAGGCTCCATTCTATGCTCAGGCAGATTCCACTCTCCACCCAAAGAATTGACATGTCAATGGAGCCTGCCCGAGCATAGAATGGAGCCAATAAGAACCGTGAAACTTCAAACGGGATCGCAGTGGGTGTTAGGGGGGTAGGGTGTGGAAGTTATCTGCACAAATTCCGTAGTGTGCGCGGACTGGGTTAACACTTTTTTTGTAATCTGTTTACTTCATTGTTTTATGCAAAAAAAGATAAATCTGTGTGCATCCATTTTTCCATTGATTTCCACTACAAAAACGGATGAGAATGGAAGCAGACAAGATGCATCCATTTTTAGTATAAAACAGACTGGGTTCACAAACCATTTTCTCATCTAAAAAGTTAAATAAAAATCCTTTGGAACAGTTACCCTTTGAATCCTCTTCAAGAAATAAGCCAAAACGCCATTTGTAATTTTAGGTTTTAAGCAGAATATATTCTAGAATGATTGTCTTATGATACAGGTAATACATTCAAGTAATAAAAAAGCTGTATTACAATGCATATTTAGAAAATACTGTAAATAGTTCTATATCAAGGACGTCAACATAAAAAACATACAAAGCCTTCAATTTTTACATCAATCCTTACTGGTGGATCCAGCTCCTAATGAAACCCATAGACATCCGGTGAACGGCCGGACGCTGACGGGCTCCCGCTCTATACTGTCAGTTACATAGACGCAAAGAGGTGAAGGGAAATCGGTCTGTAAAACGAGTAAGTCGGTAGCAATCCTAATGGAGTTATTGGGTAATGTTAGTGTTATTCCCCCCTCACCCCTCCCACATGAGAATCCTGCATAACGGCGACATGTAAACTGATGCCATACACAAGAACTACATGGCCGCCATCTGACCCCACAAACATGGCCGCCATCTGACCCCACAAACCACGGCCATCACCAGCTCCGTATACAATATAAATAAAAAAATAAAGCATGCAAGTAGGAAAAGGGAGATTCTTCTTCTTACATAAAAGTTATAAAAAAATAAAAGTGCAGTTCTCTCTGAAGTGCGATCGTTTAAGTGAATAAAAAGATGAAATGTTTGGTGCCGAAATACTGTAGGGACATAAGTGTCAAGTCTAAACTCACCCTAAAAAGTTAGCTGGTGATTGATCGAGGTCATATCAATGCTACGAATGGCCGATAACTAGCGGAGAGGAGTTAAAATATCCAAAATGAATGGTTTTCATCAATAAAAAAAAAATAGCAGCCGCATTGCCGGGATGGCCGCATGCAGCTCTAAGACTACAAAAATATAAACCTGGCATTGAAGGGGTTAAAAAACATGGCAGCCTTCTTCCAGAGACAGCACTGCTCTCGTCTCCAGGTTAGATGCAGTATGCAATTAAGCTGCATTCACTTCAATGGAACAGTTGCAAAACCTGCACCCAAACTGGTGACCAGAGCATTGCTGTCTCTGGAAGAAAGCGGCCATTTTTTTTTTAACCCCTTTCATAATTTTAGGATCTCGCCGTATGTAGGACATATGAACAGCTTAAATACTGATGCAAACAGGTTGTAACATTACATTTCTCAAAAAGCGCAAAAAAACTTTAACTGCAAGTTCATAGGGTCACAACAAAAAGTTGTCTTAACTCTTGTCGTGCCGGAACGAGTATGCCGCGCCGCGACTTTCTGATGTAAAATCTCACTGATAGTCTCTCCTCCGTTATACTATGGAAACTAAAGCTTTGGTTTGGTTGTGGTCCCAGGTCAATCTGCATTCATTTTCAGTGATTTGCTCTTGTCGGGACTATTGCACTGAAAACTGGAAGACTATTGTATCAGTGTCAGAACATGAAGAGTTCATCGCCATCGGCAGGGTTCTCCATCCTGTCCCAAGTAGTAGGGGAAAAGCATTCTTCAGGCTGGATATCATTCTCAGTCACTCCGATGTCAAGAACCTGAGGATTGGTCCGGGACTCTGCAAGTCTAGGGGGCAAAACAAGAACAGTCACACTTAGGTAGAAATAACTCCTGATTATGCTTAAAGGGATTATCCAGCGCTACAAAGACATGGCCACTATCCCCCTACTGTTGTCTCCAGTTTGGGTGCAGGTTTTGAAACTGTTCCATTGAAGTAAATGGAGCTTAATTGCAAACCACACCCGAACTGGAGACAAAAGTAGGGGGAAAAGTGGCCATGTTTTTGTAGCGCTGGATAATCCCTTTAAAAGGAAATTGACATGGACTACAGAGACATGGCCACTTTCTTCCAGAGACAGCACTGCTTGTCTAGTTTGACTGCAGGTTTTGTAACTTCGTTATACTTAAGTGAATGGAGCTTAAATCGCAACCCAAACCTGACCTGGAGACAAGAGCGGTGCTGTTTCTGGAAGAAAGCGGCCATGTTTTTGTAGTGTTGGATAACCCCTCTTAATGACAAACCGGTATGTCATCTGTCCTTAAAGGGGTTATCCGGGTATCAAAAAAAAAATATATATATAACCCAATACCACCCTGTGTCTAATATACATGTATAACCTATCTTACACCCTTTCCCTGTTTTTTTCTCCCATTCTTATACACTCTGGATGTGTAAAATACTCTGGGTTCACAGACCACACCTCCCTTTGTAGACACAGACCACACCTCCCTTTGTAGACACAGACCACACCTCCCTTTGTAGACACAGACCACACCTCCCTTTGTAGACACAGACCACACCTCCCTTTGTAGACACAGACCACACCTCCCTTTGTAGACACAGACCACACCTCCCTTTGTAGACACAGACCACACCTCCCTTTGTAGACACAGACCACACCTCCCTTTGTAGACACAGACCACACCTCCCTTTGTAGACACAGACCACACCTCCCTTTGTAGACACAGACCACACCTCCCTTTGTAGACACAGACCACACCTCCCTTTGTAGACACAGACCACATGATCTCTCTAGGGGCCGGGTTCACTGTCTTGACTTTGTAACCCGACCCCCAGGAGAAATTATCTGCATCATCTCCATGCACCTGTGCTGCTACCATAGACTTACACATGTGCCTGAGCCTAGGTTTCTGTAATATGAAAAGTTATAGGTTTACATCTGCTTGCTGTCAGTGAATGCAGCATAGATTGTGGCACAAAATATGAGGCCCCAAACAGCCCTGTCACTGTAAAAAACAAAAACAAAAAAAAAAAAACACACGCTATGGCTCTAGGGATTGGGGTCTCCATCTCAACCAAAAGGAAGTGGCTGCTCAGTTGTGGGGACCAAAAAAACAATCAAAAGATCAGCACATTGTGACTGGTGATCAGCTTCAGCCCAGCCGCTAAAAAGGACAATCCCTCCAATAAAAAGTCTCACTATATAGCATAACCCACACTATATAAATAAAACCAATACAGAAGCCAGTCTATGCCTGCCAACAGAACACGTCAGTACAACACACAACGTACACGGTTTTCACAATTGCCGCGGCTTCCATACTTCATATCTGGCTGTAATCCATAAAAACAAGTCCATACAGTCTCTAACATGTTCTATTCTAAGCAGATATTTTCAGAATCATTTTTTTTTTTTTAGCACAATATGGGGGCAGCCATCTTGGCCGTGCTGTTTTAACATTTAATGTTACGTGTTTGGCTGGGTTCACACTACGCTTTTGCAATCCATTTTTCCATTATAAAAAGGGATAAAAAAAAAAACACATCTTCAGGTGTATACCATAGTGTGCTCCAGCTCAATAAAATGGCAAATCCCATCAGCATTGCCAGTGGCTTCTAACACATTACCTGGAAAACGCCTCATCAAGTCCGTCATCCAGTTCCTGCACAGAATGGAGAGAAAAAAAAAAATACAAACTGTATAAAAACTAAAGGAATTCTCCCCAAGGACATCCGGGCTGACAGCATAGCCAAAACCTTCTCTTTGTATATAGGGAAGCTACCCAAATATAAGATATATAGACAACGCTTCTAGGAATCCTATATTCATCATGACTCATCCCATATTGCTGACATCTCAGACACCTGATAGCCGAGACATTCTAACCGTCTACCGTCGTGAGGATAGGCTACATCTCAGGTGTGCGCTATGATAGCATTTTCCCCGCCTCCAGCACTTCAACGCCATAAACTGACTATTATATCCCACCCCCAAACAGAGGATCAAGGTGTACTCTATTGTTTAAGAGCAAGTTCTACTCACCCACATGACGTTGTTGTTCTCGTTGCGCTCATCCGGTCCATATAAACCTTCTAAATGATTGTCACCGGCATTTAATACATCCAGGGTTTTGGTGGCCTCCTCCAAATCTAACAGGTTACCTGTAGCTAAATAAAAAGTTAATCAAATTAAAAAAAAAAAAGAAAAAAAAAAACACGATTCTAAATATGCTCTATACAAATAAAATAAAAAAATAAATTATTCACAGCCGACCACCCTTCCTAAAGCATCAGTGACCGGCCAATTCTTGTTCTTGGAGCTCAACCATAATCCAACCTTATACCGTGAATACAATCACTTTAAATACTGAGGATTCTCGGCACTTTCTTGCCGTTGCTACAGATTAAACGGTTTATAATGCACCCAGGGGGGTCTTTACGAGAACAAATGTCGAGCTTTGTACCTAGTTCTGCGTATCTTCTGCATAGAGGAGTCGGCATTATGGTCTGAGGAACCGCTTCACGCTCACAAGGAAATTCTGTGAAACACTTAATGGCAGAAAGTCGGATACACCCCTTCCCTATTCTCAATTTTGGCAAATGTCTAAAGTGAATCTGTCGTTATAACTTTCAAAATCTGAATCAGCTGTAGATGTGATATAAAGCAAGTCTGCAATTTACATTCTTTTTTTTTTTTTAGTTATCATGGAGAACACGGCACTTCCTGTTTTCTGACCCTAAAAAAACAGAACAGAAATTTCTGTTTCCCAGGACCTGGATACAGTAAGTATAGCTGGTATATACGGTTCAGGGAAGAAACAGAGTGCTGCACCTCACACCTATGGCTGATACTAGTGCCGCTTGGCTAAATAAAAAACACATCAGAATTTTGTGTATGAATTGATCAAGCCATACTGCCCCATGTACCTCGTGCCGGTATCTGATACACATGGGTCCCTACACTAAGTCCACACCGTGCCAGTCAGTGGCCACCAACCCCGCAGGCGCGCACAGCCAGGGAACGGGGGCCATGGGACGGCCCTGCGACCCCCATGCCACAGGACCAGACCCAAAAACACCACACCAGAACCCGGCCAGCACCGCCGGCGGAGAAGGTCGCCCCCAAGCAGCACAAGTCCCATTCTGTTTTTTTCCCATTCTGTTTGCTGCAGCTATGGTGAGCGCAATACCTTATCCAGACTTGTGCTGCTTGGGGGCGACCTTCTCCGCCGGCGGTGCTGGCCGGGTTCTGGTGTGGTGTTTTTGGGTCTGGTCCTGTGGCATGGGGGTCGCAGGGCCGTCCCATGGCCCCCGTTCCCTGGCTGTGCGCGCCTGCGGGGTTGGTGGCCACTGACTGGCACGGTGTGGACTTAGTGTAGGGACCCATGTGTATCAGATACCGGCACGAGGTACATGGGGCAGTATGGCTTGATCAATTCATACACAAAATTCTGATGTGTTTTTTATTTAGCCAAGCGGCACTAGTATCAGCCATAGGTGTGAGGTGCAGCACTCTGTTTCTTCCCTGAACCGCATAGCTGGTATATAGCTGCCTTCAGGAGACTGGACCTGGATACAGTAAGTATAGCTGTTATATAGCTGCCTTCAGGAGACTGGACCTGGATACAGTAAGTATAGCTGTTATATAGCAGGAGACAGGACCTGGATATAGTAAGTATAGCTGCCTTCAGGAGACTGGACCTGGATACAGTAAGTATAGCTGTTATATAGCAGCCTTCAGGAGACTGGACCTGGATACAGTAAGTATAGCTGTTATATAGTAACCTTCAGGAGACTGGACCTGGATACAGTAAGTATAGCTGGTATATAGTAACCTTCAGGAGACTGGACCTGGATACAGTAAGTATAGCTGTTATATAGTAACCTTCAGGAGACTGGACCTGGATACAGTAAGTATAGCTGTTATATAGCTGCCTTCAGGAGACTGGACCTGGATACAGTAAGTATAGCTGGTATATAGCTGCCTTCAGGAGACTGGACCTGGATACAGTAAGTATAGCTGGTATATAGCTGCCTTCAGGAGACTGGACCTGGATACAGTAAGTATAGCTGTTATATAGCTGCCTTCAGGAGACTGGACCTGGATACAGTAAGTATAGCTGTTATATAGCAGCCTTCAGGAGACTGGACCTGGATACAGTAAGTATAGCTGCCTTCAGGAGACTGGACCTGGATACAGTAAGTATAGCTGTTATATAGCTGCCTTCAGGAGACTGGACCTGGATACAGTAAGTATAGCTGTTATATAGCTGCCTTCAGGAGACTGGACCTGGATACAGTAAGTATAGCTGTTATATAGCAGGAGACAGGACCTGGATATAGTAAGTATAGCTGCCTTCAGGAGACTGGACCTGGATACAGTAAGTATAGCTGGTATATAGCTGCCTTCAGGAGACTGGACCTGGATACAGTAAGTATAGCTGTTATATAGCAGCCTTCAGGAGACTGGACCTGGATACAGTAAGTATAGCTGCCTTCAGGAGACTGGACTTGGATACAGTAAGTATAGCTGGTATATAGCTGCCTTCAGGAGACTGGACCTGGATACAGTAAGTATAGCTGTTATATAGCTGCCTTCAGGAGACTGGACCTGGATACAGTAAGTATAGCTGGTATATAGCTGCCTTCAGGAGACTGGACCTGGATACAGTAAGTATAGCTGGTATATAGCTGCCTTCAGGAGACTGGACCTGGATACAGTAAGTATAGCTGTTATATAGCAGCCTTCAGGAGACTGGACCTGGATACAGTAAGTATAGCTGTTATATAGCAGCCTTCAGGAGACTGGACCTGGATACAGTAAGTATAGCTGCCTTCAGGAGACTGGACCTGGATACAGTAAGTATAGCTGGTATATAGCTGCCTTCAGGAGACTGGACCTGGATACAGTAAGTATAGCTGGTATATAGCTGCCTTCAGGAGACTGGACCTGGATACAGTAAGTATAGCTGTTATATAGCTGCCTTCAGGAGACTGGTCCTGGATACAGTAAGTATAGCTGTTATATAGCAGGAGAAAGGACCTGGATATAGTAAGTATAGCTGCCTTCAGGAGACTGGACTTGGATACAGTAAGTATAGCTGTTATATAGCAGCCTTCAGGAGACTGGACCTGGATACAGTAAGTATAGCTGTTATATAGTAACCTTCAGGAGACTGGACCTGGATATAGTAAGTATAGCTGCCTTCAGGAGACTGGACCTGGATACAGTAAGTATAGCTGGTAT
The DNA here is from genome assembly GCF_027789765.1 of Dendropsophus ebraccatus. NCBI lineage: Eukaryota > Metazoa > Chordata > Amphibia > Anura > Hylidae > Dendropsophus > Dendropsophus ebraccatus. The sequence continues at coordinate 158,067,503 of NC_091458.1, forward strand.
ATAGCTGCCTTCAGGAGACTGGACCTGGATACAGTAAGTATAGCTGTTATATAGCAGCCTTCAGGAGACTGGACCTGGATACAGTAAGTATAGCTGTTATATAGCAGCCTTCAGGAGACTGGACCTGGATACAGTAAGTATAGCTGCCTTCAGGAGACTGGACCTGGATACAGTAAGTATAGCTGTTAACCGCTAATAACAAACAAAATGATAAAAATATAAATTGCAGACTCTGTTTCACATCTACTGTTGATTAGATTTTGAAAGTTATAATGACAGGGACACTAACTCCTTACATTCTAAGCAAATTATAAACTATAACTCCTCCCCATACAAGAGATTGTTTTTTCTCCTAATAACTAAACATCAGTCATAAGTAAGCCAGCCCATGCTCTCAGATACACAATCCAATTACTATATTCAATTCCTGTGCCGTCACCCCTAACGAATATGGATAAGCGGAGTTGCTGAACTGTTCAAGTTCAGAAATGTTTGCCCAAAAAACATGGCTGACATTCTGACTGATGCATAGAAGAGAACATGTCCGTTATACCGTAAAGTGCATTAGACACTCACCTCCTTTCAGGCTGGTGATACTCGATGACCCCTCAGACTGAGAACTACTCGTCCCTTCACCATCGGAGCCAGATTTTTCCCTCTTTTCTTTGCCTACATTTGGGGGATGGAGGGGGAGAGATCACATATGCCGCAACCTGCAGCTTATTCACATAAATTGTCAAACATTAACAAATAACCAATGAGTATATAATAACGAATAACCAGTGACTATATAATAACGAAAAACCAATGAGTATATAATAACGAATAACCAATGAGTATATAATAACAAATAACCAATGAGTATATAATAACGAATAACCAGTGACTATATAATAACGAAAAACCAATGAGTATATAATAAAGCATTTGTTTGTCCATTAAAAACTCCATATTAAACTATTTACAAAAAGACCTGCACATGTGCGCAAATAAAAACCATGCTAGAATATAGTAAGTGCAAAAAAAGTCTATTCAAAATGGCGCATGCCACCTCCCGAGATCAGTACTGAAATGTTACTGCCATGTATGTTGGCAAGTCCCCTTCATTATCCATTAGCACGCAGAGCGGGAGACAACAGACTAAGGGCCTTATTCCACCGGACGATTACCGTTCAGATTATCGTTAAAATCGTTCGAATCTAAACGATAATCGTTCAGTTGTTAATCGTTAAATGCATTTCAACCGAACGAGAAATCGTTGATCGCTTTATAAGACCTGGACCTATTTTTATCGTTGCACGTTCACATTGAATAAGACGTCGTTCGGTCGTTTGCAATAGCGAATAAATAGTGAAGAAAAACTATCGCAATTACGATCATAAGTAACGATTATCGTTCCATGGAAATGAGTGAACGTTTTCAGGTCTTTCACAATAGCGGTCGTTTGAGATCGTTAACGATTATGCAAACGATAATCGCCCGGTGGAATAGGGCCCTTACTTGCTGGGCGCTCGGGACCCAATAGAGGGAATCTGGGGACCAAGTAACAAGTAATCGATTCCTCATACATTGGCATCTTATCAGATTAGAACCGATCAATTATTACATTCACTGACTGTTCTGAACAATCTTTGTAGTCGCTAACCGTTCGCAGAGCGATAACGGTTTTCTTTCCCGACTTATACAGATTGGCAAATTATCAGCGACAGAACAATTTTCCAACATGCGAAATTCTAAGTTTGTCGTGCGCTTGCTTAAAGTGTCCCTGTCACCATAGAAAGCTTTTGACATGTCAGAATCATAGACATGTCAAAAATTGTGATCAGCCCAGGCTAAGTGTTCGGACCTGTAATAAATCGGGAGAAGAATGCGTTAAGCGCAGTTCTCTCCCTGCTCGGTGTCATGTGATCAGTCTGGCTCATAATGTAAGTGTATGGAGCCTGACTGAATGTGGTCCAAGGTATTGGGGGATCACTGGTCTAGACTGCTCAGGGATGTATATACACTATACCAATGCGAGACTGGCCGACTACTGAAGATCTAGCACCAGTCACCTGGGACGTGAGCCCTGTAGGCCAAAACCGACACTCCGCACTGCAGCTCAGTCCTCTGGATGGAGCAGGCAGAGACGTCTTATGCACAATAACTGGAGAGATTGTACACCAGTACCTCCTGTTGGGGCCGACCATAACCAGCTAAGGTGGCTTTACACAGATTTATCTGACAGATTTTTGAAGCCAAAGCCAGGAATTGATTTAAAAAGAGGAGAAATCTTAGTCTTTTATGCCCCATTCTGTTTATAGTCTGGTCCTGGCTTTGGCTTAAAAGATCTGTCAGATCAGTTATTGAAATTTAATCAAGAACATGGTGATAACCTGCACAATTCTCGCATTTTCCGGTCTCTGAGATCGGGTCACGTTACTTATACACTTACCATCTCTGGAAACTTGCCAAAACTCAAACGCCACTTTAAAAGCTTGTGCGACTGTTAATGTAACTGCTTGTGCCTAATAGAGAGACATGAAAAGGTCGGTGTACACTTCATTAGGTTACTATAAAGGAGGGCGGCATGGGGGACATTCCCTGAAAACATGGCCAGGCCAGGATGACAATACACAGCGACGGCCACGCAGCTACTGGCAGGACAGAACTCAGGATGGATGGTAGATACACGTATACAGTGGTGCCTTTGATTACGAGCATAATTCGTTCCGGGACACTGCTTGTAATCCAAATCCACTCTTATACCAAAGCAAATATTCCCATAAGAAATCATTGAAATGTAGACAATTGGTTCCACACCCCAAAAATAATTTTATAATCATAGCAGCAGTGTGTATAGCTGAGTGTGAGTGCAAGCACATTATAGCAGCAGTATGTATAGCTGAGTGTGAGTGCAAGCACATAGCAGGAATGGAGAGGATGGGAAACACAAGGACTGAGAGACTGCAGGGAGCATGAAGGAATGAGCAGGACAGATGTGGGCACAGTATAGCAGCACTCTGTCCGGGGAGAGAGGGGTTAAAGCTATAAAGAGATTACCCCCACAGTCCTGTCCCCTGATGCAAGCCCCAGCCTGAAGTGGATCTGCTATAAATTGGAAGGTGAGAGAGACTTCCTGGGTCAGAGTACTGTGCTGCAGACCCCGCTATGCAGGCCATGCCCCTCCCCCACTCACACCCAATACCAGGAGCTCTTAAACCAAAGCAATGCTCTTAAACCAAGTCACAATTTTGAAAAATTCTTGCAAAACGCTCTTAAACCAAGTTACTCTTAAACCAAGGTACCACTGTAGATATATTATACATACATACATCCACGTTTACATTGGCTCTTCAGCTGTTGCAAAACTACAACTCCCATCATGCCTGGATAGGTAAAGCTTTAGCTGTCCAGGCATGATGGGAGTTGTAGTTTTGCAACAGTTTTTCCAGCTCCCCCCACAAGGTCCGGCTTACCATTTTCCGCTTTGTGCAGAGAAACGCGTGGCACTCCAGGGTCTCGTTCTGTTGGCTCTGAGCAATGTAGGCGAAGACTTTGTCGTGTAGCTTATCAGCTGTACAATACGATATTCTGCAAGACGAGGGGGGGGGGGGGGGGGGGTGGGGAGGGGGGGGGGGGAAGACAATGATACTTGTCCGGTCTCCAACATGGAGTCACTCCCGCAAGAGGAAACATTTGGGACTAAATATAATCCAAAAACGACATCACATACAGGGTTGGGTCGTGTACTGGAGCCACCCACACCACGTCGCTAACCTATACTGGAAACCAGTCCATAAGCTACGCCAATTTACAGTATATAACAGTCTACACCCCACAGGCCCAGTGTAATAGACTCCTGCAGGTCAATGAATCAAGGACAGGGACCCAGCCATAGAAAAACATGGCTGCTGTCTTCCAGAAACAGCACCGCATCCTTAGTTGGGGTGTGCGTATTGCAGCTCAGTTCCATTGAAGTGAAGGATCAGAGAAAGCACAGCTTCTTTCATGCAAGAAACAGCGCCACCCCTGCTCCTCAGGCTGTGTGTGGTATTGCATAACGGCTCTTTTCACAATGGAACCAAGCTGCAAAAACCAGACCCCAACTGCAGACAGTTCCTGTTTCTGGAAGAAAGCAGATAAGTTTTTCCAAGCCTCGATGTGCCACACAAATACAACTCACCTATAAATAGACACATTCTCAATCAACTTGTTGGTGGCGCTATCATACAGGACGATGCCTCGCGGAGTCACTTTTAAAAGCACCTTCTGCAGCTTCTTCCCACTCGCTTTGGCCTTAAAATGGTTACGAAAAAGAGTCTGATGGTTACACTTACACAGCTGAAGCAGAACTTGGTCAGTTCTACCATTGTATTGACCACTCTTCTCTTCCCAATGCTTGTGTTGCATGTCACTTCCTTTGTGAAACCCGCTTCCTCTCCCACTTAAAGGGAAAGAGAAGAAATCGAATAAACTGGTTCCAGAAAGTGTCAGAGATTTGTAATTTACTTCTATTTAAAAATCTCCAGTCTTCCAGTACTTATCAGCTGCTGTATGTCCTGCAGGAAGTGGTGTATTCTCTCCAGTCTGACAGTGCTCTCTGCTGCCACCTCTGTCCATGTCAGGAACTGTCCAGAGCAGAAGCAAATCCCCATAGAAAACCTCTCCTGCTCTGGACAGTTCCTGACATGGACAGAGGTGGCAGCAGAGAGCACTGTCATACTGGGGATAATACACCACTTCCTGCAGGACATACGTAATAGAAGCAAATTACAAATCTCTGGAACCAGCGGATTTGAAAGAAAGGTTTGATTTTTTTTTTTGTTGAACAACCCCTTTAAAAGGAACCGTTCACTGAAAATGCTATCTAATCTATCGGCATTATGTTGTAGAGCAAGAAGACCTGAGCTGAAAGAAAAATCAGTCAAGTTACAATGAATCTTTCCCCACAAAGATAGATACCTATGCTAACCGAGGGATCTCATCCCATTAAGTGACTCCGCCCACTGGACTCCTTAACCCAGAAGGATCCAATCAATAAGTTATACTGAATATTCCCCCACAAAGTTATATATCAATCTGCTCAGCTCTTCCTGCTCTATAACATGATGGCGATAGATCAGATGGCATTGTAATGGTGATGGGTTCCCTTTAAGATATCAATGATAATTCTCCTGGAGCTGCCGGGATGGATTGCTCCTCGCTGTAAGACGTTTCCCCCCCCCCTTTCTCTTGCCAAACAATGGAAACGTGGAGTATTACACACATACTGTTGCTACAATCCTCTTGACGGCAGCTGCGGACAGTTCTTCCCCTTTCGGTTGTTCTACCAGGGTCATGCCCAGATACTTCAGATGGAACAGCATGCCTTCTAACAAGGTCTCTCTGGTGTCCGTCCAGTTCTCGGGAAGCTCTGGAAATAAAACAGAAGTTTATAAAGCGCCTTATCCTTACTCCCAACATGTCATACCAACCAAAAAAAGGGTTAATAGTGAGACAGCATCGCTATTTATTACTAAACAAGTGAATGCTCGGTGGAAGTTAAAGAGAGACCACAGCATCACCTGTGTTATGCCCAAGAAATGTCTTATCAGAAATGGACTTCTAGTAATACTTACCTGTTCATGCTCCCCGGTATCCTCCTGGCTTTTCCCCACACTCTGCAGCCAACAACCAGCTGTGGTGCTCTCCAGTCTGTCAGTGATTGGCTGAGCCACCTATCACTTCAGAGATGACTGCTCAGCAGGGAAGAGGCAGGAGGGCACCGGGGAGCATCAGCAGGTAAGTATACATGTTTAGTATTTACTATATAAAGCAAGGGCTGCATGGATATAGTTAAAGTCTAATAGGCTCTGTCAGAGCACTCGCTTCCAGACAAATAGGAGCTCTCAAACATTTAAGAATTTTTTTTTTCCCCCCCGGATGTTTTTCCCATTTTACTATCAATATAAGGGATGGGGAACCTTTGGCCGTCCAGGCATGATGGGAATTGTTGTTTTGCAACAGCTGGAGGTCCAAAGGTTCCCCACCCCTGATCTACATTAGTTCTCCTCAGGTCACGCAGTTTTCATTCTGACCACTAAGCCTAAAACTAAACAAGCTTCCTGCTCTATACAGATTTTATTGAAGTATTGTATTGCCCCCCAAAAGTTATACAAATCCCCAATATACACTTATTACGGGAAATGCACATAAAGTGCTTTGTTCTCTGCATTTACTGCATCAAGGCTTCACTTCCTGGATAACATGGCGATGTCACTTCCTGGATAACATGGCGATGTCACTTCCTGGATAACATGGCGATGTCACTTCCTGGATAACATGGCGATGTCACTTCCTGGATAACATGGCGATGTCACTTCCTGGATAACATGGCGATGTCACTTCCTGGATAACATGGCGATGTCACTTCCTGGATAACATGGCGATGTCACTTCCTGACTCCCAGAGTTGTGTGGGCTGTGGGTGCTGGAGAGGATGATGGCAGGGGGACACTGAGGGACACAGGATACTGGAGGGACACTGAGCATCCCCCTGCCATCATCCTCTCCAGCAGCCACAGCCCGCACAGCTCTGGGAGTCGGGAAGTGACATGACCATGTTATCCAGGAAGTGACATCACCGTGTTATCTAGGAAGTGACATCACCGTGTTATCCAGGAAGTGAAGCCTTGATGCAGTAGTAAGTGCAGGGAAAAAAACCATTTATAAGCATTTCCCATAATAAGTGTATATTGGGGATTTGTATAACTTTTGGGGGGCAATTCAATGCTTTAATAAAATTTTTCCCTGGACTTCTCCATTAAGCAAGCACTAATTACAAGATCAATGCTCGTCTATAGAACAGCCCCTCTAAATTGACCCATAGTCAACGGTAAACTATAAAGGTAACCATTTACCATATAAAAACTGTGGTAAAATACCGCACTGAGCACATTATGCAGGACGGATAACTGAATGTGCATTTTTCTATGTTGCATCGTGTCTTTACAGGAAATACTATATAATACCATAATACTATATCATACAGCCAACCAGAAAGCCGTTACTACAGGGTGCATCACTAGAAGGCCCGTAAAGCCTCTGCGGCACCATCACTGAAGCACGGCGTGTCCTTTATACAGAACTTCAACCAAGGCGGCCATACAACACTCAGAACCTATTCCAGAAATAGTACACTCACATTTCTTAAAGGGAAACCATCAGCAGGTTTATAAGCATCTATCCTGCTGATACGTCCCTATGGCATATGGAGCGCTGAGGAGGAAGGTAGTTTTCTTACCTTGATCCCTGGCATAGGTTAATTCATATGCTATTAAGGCCATTTGGTGCCATGTGGGCGGAGCTACTATGCTCAGGGCACTGTTCCATCCCAGCCAGCCCCTCCTAACTTATATTAGAACACCACCTGAATATTAGGGGGGCGGATCCATGAACATAAGCCCCGCCCCCAGTGCACCAAAATGCTTCACTAGCATAAAATAATCCGCAAATATCCCAAAAACAGGACAGAGGATCGAGGTTAGAAAGTTACTACAGGGACATCGATGCTTCTAACCTGCTGATCGTTTCCCTTTAACCAATAGTTGCCAGAAATACAGAACAGATTATGATTCCATTGAGAGTTCTAACTTGAGGCCGAGTTTCTGGAGTTTAATGAACTTTTGCAAGAACATTCTGTAACAAACTAAAAAAAGAAAAAAAAAAAAATTACAAACCCTAAGACACCAAATACATCGGCAGCCACATGACACTGCAGAGAGCGGAGCAGCATGATAAACATCAGCAGGAATCAGCCAATGGCTACAGTGTCTGACAATCCCCTCGCACAATGCGTCCGGCCGTCCCACACAGCAGCTTTGTTTGCAGGAGTTTCGCTGCACAATAGATAGGAATGCATGGGAGTTGGCAGCAACTACTCCAGTCATAAAAACAGCTGCATGGCAGATTATAGGAAGAGACGGAGGACAAATACACAGAACATAACTTAACCCCTCAGGGTCCATATTGGCATTTTTATTTGCCCATATTTAGTTTTAGAGACTATTACACAGGGAGATGACCGTGCGGTCACGGCTGCACAAACATCGCTAGACTAAAGCAAAGGGCTGCACGAACAATCAGATCATAAGGGAAGATGTGCGGCCAACAGAAATATATAAGTGCAAAAAGTAACAGCGCGGTCCTCTCCCCGCACATCCTACTGATCGATCAGGGTCCGAACAACGACCAAAACTTGACACATTTTCACACTGTTTTTGCAGTCTGTTTAACAGACATTTAAGGAAGAAAAATGGATGCAATTGTGCGCAGTTTGGATCAATTTTCATTGATTCATTATTTTAAAAAAAATAAAAAAAAATATCATAATGGTTGTGTTTTCTCTTAACGTACACAAAAACGTGGTTGAAAGGGATATGTTAAACGGACAGGAAAAAACAAAAAAAAACACGCAGTGGGAACTGGGCCTAGCAAGTTTACGATGACAGTGCCACTTTAAATGGCCACACAAATGATACATCGATTGTTTGTGTGGCCTGGCAGCTCGATTAGTCATGCTGCATTAATGCACTGCAAGCGAGTGCCACGGCTGTGCAAGGGGCCCCAAGTAGAGACTTCCAGCTCTGTGTGTGGCGATAAGCAGGAGGCTGCTGTAAAGTGATCTGCACAGAATTAGGGTATGTGCACACTATGGAATTTCCACTGAGACTTCAAGAACATTCCGCCAGGCGGCCTCCGCTTCAAGTTCCACGGACCCAATGATATTTGCCTGCAAATTCCGTCGTCTGCCCAAAGAATTGACATGTCAATTCTGTGGGTGGATAGCAGAACCCCTCCTCCATCTACCAGTTTATTTAAAAAAAAAAAAACACACAACAGATCATAATGCATCGTCGACCACATTTTTTTTGTACATTAAGCGGATGCGTTTTGATCCTTACTATAATACAAGTTGATAGACAGATGCAAACAAACACCAGTTTTACATCCTTTTTTGCATAAAACATATGTTAAACAGACTGTAAAAACACAGCGTGAATCCAGCCTGACCCTAACAAGGCAGACGGCAGCGCACACCCTGCACGCTGAAGACCGAGGATCCGCCCTGCCGGAATCTACAGTGTCAGCATTCCTGACATTCCTGCCATTACAGACTAAAATCAGCAACTATCAAGGGATGAACCTTAAAGGGATTCTGTCAGCACTCCGAGCCGACATGCTGAGCGGGTGCTGCAGGTGACCAGGTCCTAGCGAGGGCGCTAGCTTTGTGTTACCATCAATGGAGGAGATTCAGTGCAATCTACTTACCCGTAAGGGGTCAAAGTGTCATGCCATACGTAATTGTCACTGCTTACTAGAGATGAGCGAATGTCGAGTTTGAGTTCGTCTGAATCCGAGCGTTCGGTAATTGATTATCAGTGGATGCCGCTCTATGGAGTCCTGGAAAACATGGATACAGACTATGGCCAATGGGTTGCACCCACTTTCAGCCACTGCTAATCAATTACCGAACGCTCGGGTTCAGACGAACTCAAATGTACATGAAGTTTGCTCATCTGTTTACTCCATCTTCTCTTCGTATAATTCCTGCACCGCCTCCAGCGCACATAGCAGTTGTAAAACTCACACATGCACCACTGACGGGTAGGTCCCACTCATCCTCCATCATATACCGTAGCCAAGAAGAGCAGTGTATGTGCACAGCCCGCCCCCATGGCACTGATCCACTCCCTGCTGGCCCGCCCCCATGGCACTGATCCACCCCCCCTGCTGGCCCACCCCCATGGCACTGATCCACCCCCTGCTGGCCCACCCCCATGGCACTGATCCACCCCCTGCTGGCCTATCCCCATGGCACTGATCCACCCCCTGCTGGCCCGCCCCCAAAGCACTGATCCACCCCTGCTGGCCCGCCCCCATGGCACTGATCCACCCCCTGTGGGCCCACCCCTTCTAATGATGATCAATGGAGCAGACCGGCCAGATTGGTGCAGGACAGGGCTCCTAACAGTCCCAAGAAGTAAACGACTTATGATTGTTTACACAGAACGATATGTTCTCAAAACAGTCGTTGGTTGTTCATTAAAAATTGCAGATCACTTCGTGTAATGAGTCTTTCACACATTCACCCTATGTGTGAGATGGGCTTAAAGAGGACCTGTTACCCCCCGCGCCGGGGTGACAGGCTCTCGACCCCCAGCTAGATCCCCTTATAGTTACCTCATGTCGCCGAGTCCCGCTGCCGGAGCCGGTCCTGGGACAGAGATATCCCGGCGCGCGCTGTGGAGATGGGTCCAGCGCCCATAGAGAATGAATGGAGCCGGACTAATCTCTGCTGCGCACGCACGGCTCCATTCATTCTCTATGGACGCCGGACCCATCTCCACAGCGCGCGCGCCGGCTTCTCACCGGGATTTCTCCGTCACGGGATCGGCTCCGGCAGCAGGACTCGGCGACATGAGGTAACTATAAGGGGATCTATCTGGGGGTCGGGAGCCTGTCACCCCGGCGCGGGGGGGGGGGGGGGGGGGTGACAGGTCCTCTTTAAGCAGAAAACACAGCGATATAGGAGGGAACCAGGCAGAGGAGTGTGATGTAGCCCCTGTACACTGCTGACGGCTCTATAGAAACTACAACATACATCATGTTACATTGTACCAACCCAGCTCTGCTTCATCTATAGGGAGGACACATTAAGATTTATCAAACATGGTGTAAAGTGAAACTGCCCCTAGCAGCCAATCAGATTCCACCTCTCATTTTCCAAAGAGTCTGTGAGGACACACACACACATACATGTCCTATAGAGCGCGCGCACACACACAGATACAGGTCCTATAGAGCGTGCGCACACACACAGATACAGGTCCTATAGAGCGCGCACACACAGGTATACGGGTCCTATAGAGCGCACACACACACACACACACAGATATACGGGTCCTATAGAGCGCGCACACACAGATACAGGTCCTATAGAGCGCGCACACAGGTATACGGGTCCTATAGAGCGCACACACACACACACAGGTATACGGGTCCTATAGAGCGCGCACACACACACAGGTATACGGGTCCTATAGAGCGCGCGCACACACACACAGATACAGGTCCTATAGAGCGCGCACACACACACACACAGGTATACGGGTCCTATAGAGCGCACACACACACACACACACAGATATACGGGTCCTATAGAGCGCGCACACACAGATACAGGTCCTATAGAGCGCACACACAGGTATACGGGTCCTATAGAGCGCACACACACACACACAGGTATACGGGTCCTATAGAGCGCGCACACACACACAGGTATACGGGTCCTATAGAGCGCGCGCACACACACACAGATACAGGTCCTATAGAGCGCGCGCACACACACAGATACAGGTCCTATAGAGCGCGCGCACACACACAGATACAGGTCCTATAGAGCGCGCGCACACACACAGATACAGGTCCTATAGAGCGCGCGCACACAAACAGATACAGGTCCTATAGAGCGCGCACACACACACACAGGTATACGGGTCCTATAGAGCGCACACACACACACACACAGATATACGGGTCCTATAGAGCGCGCACACACACACGTATACGGGTTCTATAGAGCACACACAGATATACAGGTCCTATAGAGCGCACACACAGATATACGGGTCCTATAGAGCGCGCACACACAGATATACGGGTCCTATAGAGCGCGCACACACAGATATACGGGTCCTATAGAGCGCACACACAGGTATACGGGTCCTATAGAGCGCGCACACACACACACAGGTATACGGGTCCTATAGAGCGCACACACACGTATACGGGTCCTATAGAGCATGCGTGCACTTATACAGGTGTTATGTAGCGTGCACACTCCTGTATATAGGCATTCGTGTGTATATATGTCCCGGCCGCACTCACTCTTGTGTCACCCTCCTGTATATATAGATAGATAGAGAGAGAGCACACATGTATATACATATATAGAGAGAACACATATATATATCCCGGCCGCACTCACTCTTGTGTCGCCCCCCTGCTCCTCCTCCTCCTCCCCAGGACTGTTTGGCGATGCTGGGGCTCCTGATGATCGCCCTCCCCGCAGACCTCAGCGCCTCCATCTCCCTCCGCCGCTCCGGACTCTTCACAACTTGGAGAAAACTTTTCGCCTTCTTCCCCCCTCCCTCCCTGGAGTCGATGAATGATCACGTCTGTAGAGGGAGGGGATATTTATGCTAATAGGGTCACGTGGCAGCGGTCGGACACGCCCCTACTTAAGAGTTCATGATTAGTTTGATGGTCATGTGACTGGGGCGCCAGATAGTGTCTGTCATGGGTCCAAGTAGTCACCGAAGCTGAAGTCCTGTGTGTGCTGTGACCCCAGGGATTAAAGGGACACTCCATCTATAGGAGTATATACATATATAATGACATGAAGTAGTGGTCACCAGAAGGATTCATCCACATGAAGGAGTGTCATGGCTGCTGACAGGGATTACATGGAACTAGTGTCCCATAAAGAAAGCCTATTGGTTCATCTACCCATAGAGAGCAACGGGTTTCCAAGGATTCATTGATGAGTGAATGAGACATAAGGGTATATGCACATTGCGCAATTCTCACGGAATCCGCCGCAAAAAGCAAGCAGAATCCGCATGAAATTCCGCCCATGTAAATGCAACATTGCTCCTTTCCATAGAGAACAATGGGATTTCCAACTGCCCGTGCACACAGAGTAAATTTCCGTCTAGAATTCAGCGCGGAATCCGCGTTTCCACCCAAAGAATTGACATGTCAATTCTTTGGGCAGATTCCGCTAGAGGAATCCTATAGAAGTCAATGGGGCTTGAAATTCCGCTTGAAATCCGCTTGCATTCCGCTTGATTTCTGCTTGGATTCCGCTAGAGCAGAATAGGCAGAAATCTTTCGGCTACAATTCCTCGAGAATTACTCAGTGTGCACATACCCCAAGGCTGGGTTCACACTGAGGAATTCTCAAGGAAATGAAGAAGAAAATTTTCTGCCTGAAATTCCTCGCCTATTCAGCTCTGTCAGAATTTGAGCGGGAATGCAAGCGGAATTCAAACAGAATTTCAAGCAGAATTCAAGCCCCATTGACTTCTATGGGATTCCTCTAGCGGAATCCGCCCAAAGAATTGACATGTCAATTCTTCAGGCAGAAAGCGGAAATTCCGCGGTGGAATTTTTAGCGCAGAAATTCCACTGTGTGAACAAATAAGCAGAAAGCCCATTAAAGCCAATGTTCATTCTTTACGGGCGGAATTACGGGAAGATTCCGGGTGCATTTTGCTGTGGAATCCACCTGAAAATCCGAGAGAATTCCTCAGTGTGAACCCAGCCCAAGGCCGTAAAGTTGTGCGTAATTGCGGATCTGTAATCAGGAAACGGATGCAATTACGGATGATTTTCCTCAGGTTACAAAGAAAAAATAGCGGGCGGTTTTGCAGCCCAGAAAAAGCAGTGAATGTGTGAATGAGGGCTTAGGCTGCGTTCACACATTCTGTAGTTTTTTCAGGACCTCATATAATATTTGCAATCATCCGCAAAAATATGGTCCATAATGCGTCCGTATTGCATCTGTTAGGTTCTCACTATGTTTTTGCAACCTGTTTTTCCATTGACTTCCATTATAAAATAAAAAATAAAAAAAAAAACAGATCAAAACGCATCTTTTTTTTAATGTACAACGGTCAGCCGCGTTTTTATGTACGTTAAAAAAACAGATGCATTTTGATCCCTTTCTTTTATAATGGAAGTCAGTGGGAAAACAGATGCACACACAAATGCATCCGTTTTCTTGCAAAATGGATGAAAAAAAAAAAACAGGTTGCAAAAACGTAATGTGAACCCGGCCTAATCCGTATATTTTGCGGATCAGCAAAGAAAGGGAAGGTTGCAGTTATATAAGCGGGGCTGGTTTGAAATGATTACTTATCCGGATTTTTTACAAATGTTTTTTCCATAAAAATTCCGGATCTGCAATAATTCCGGACGCTGCCATAGACTTCTATGGGACAGTCTGTGCCGCAATTACAGTCCATACTCGAGCTTGTCGGTAATTTTTGCGGCAGTAATATTTGCAGATCCATAAATCCATGGTCCTCGCGCTCGCCTTCTGCGCCCGTCGCATTGTGGATTCTCATCATGCAGATACATACATTGTCTTCCATGGAGCCATTGTTTCCACAGCCCACACAATAGGATCAGTCTTCCACACATCAATGGCGTCTGTATGTCACAGTCTCGCTCTAGAATCGGATCCATTATGATCTCCACAACGGACAGGGCGAATATTCTACCATTCATTAACCTTTTACTTGCTGCCGGAATGTCCGACCTCCGCGTTCTCTTCTGTTTACATTCCCTTCATCTGAATTATTCGCATCAAACGTGATGATAAAATTATTTTGAGAAAAAGTTTTATGTGGATCATGTGGACGTTTTAAGTTTGAATCACCCCCCTTTTCCCAGGTTATAAATAAATATAAATAAATAAACATGTTTGGTATCGCCGCGCGCGTAATCGCCCGAACTATTAATTAATCACATTCCCGATCTCGCACGGTAAACGGCGTCAGCGCAAAAAATGCCAAAGTGCAAAATTGCGCATTTTTGGTCGCATCAAATCCAGAAAAATTTTAATAAAAAGCGATCAAAAAGTCGTATATGCGCAATCAAGGTACCGATAGAAAGATCACATCATGGCGCAAAAAATGACACCTGACACAGCCCCATAGACCAAAGGATAAAAGCGCTATAAGCCTGGGAATGGAGCGATTGTAAGGAACGTATATTTGTTAACAACGGTTTGAATTTTTTACCGGCCATCAGATACAATATAAGTTATACATGTTACATATCATTGTAATCGTAACGACTTGAGGAACATATATAACAAGTCAGTTTTACCCCAGGGCGAAAGGCGTAAAAAAAATACCCTCCAAATAAAAGAAATGCGTTTTTGTTTGTTCAATTTCACCACACATTGAATTTTTTTCTGCTTTTGCAGTGTCCTTTATGCAAAAATCCAGCCTGTCATTGCAAAGTACAATTAGTGACGCAAAAAATAAGGGCTCATGCGGGTTTCTAGGTGAAAAAATGCAAGTGCTATGTATGTATGGCCTTATATACACTAGGAGGAAAAATTGAATTTGGCCCGGTCCTCTAAGGGTTAAAAGACTATAATGGTGTGTTCAGGCCACAGGTGTAAAACTCCGGCCCTCCAGCTGTTCCAAAATTACAACTCCCATCATGCCTGGATACGTAAAGCTTTAGGTGTCCAGGCATGATGGGAGTTGTAGTTTGACACCCTGGCACAGACAGATTATCTGACAGATTTTTGAAGCCAAAGCCAGGAACAGATTATAAACAGAGAACAGGTCATAAAGGAAATACTGAGATTTCTCCTCTTCTCAAATCCATTCCTGGCTTTGGCTTCAATAAACTGTCAAATAAATCTGTCTGTGTAAACCCACTATAAGTTATAAATGAGGGTTGCTAGAAGGCTCCAGAACTCTTAGAGGGAGATTTATCAAACATGGTGTAAAGTGAAACTGGCGCAGTCGCCCCCGGCAACCAATCAGATTCCACCTTTCATTCCTCATAGACACTTTGGAAAATGAGAGGTGGAATCTGATTGGTTGCCGGGGGCAACTGAGCCAGTTTCACTGTACACCATGTCTGATAGATCTCCCCCTTACTGATTGGTGATTGTAAGGGTCCATTTACACAGAAAGATTATCTGACAGATTATCTGCCAAAGATTTGAAGCCAAAGCCAGGAATGGATTTGAAAAGAGAAAAATCTCAGGCTTTTCTTAATGACCTGATCTCTGTTTATAGTCTGTTTCTGGCTTTGGCTTCAAATCTTTGGCAGATAACCTGTCAGATAATCTTTCTGTGTAAATAGACTCTAATGCTGGGTTTACATGGAACGATTATCGTGCGAATTTGCACAATAACGATTGAATTCGAACGATAATCGTACGCGTAAACGCAGCAAACGATCGAACGACGAGCGAGAAATCGTTCATTTTGATCTTTTAACGGGTTCTTAAATCATCGTTCGTCGTTCGCGAAAAATTCGCCGATCGTTCCGTGTAAACAGTCGTCGCGCGATAGTCCGGCCACCCGCCGTCGCTCCGATCGCCACCCCCACCGCCGTTGCTCCGATCGCCACCCCCGCTGCTGCCGCTCCGATCGCCCCCGCCGCGACCATACTTTACCTGCTCCGCGTAGCAGGTCTTCCACATCCCCAGCTCCCCTCTTCAGCACTGATTGGCTGAAGAGAAGCCGTTTGAAATTCCCAGCTCACCGCGGCGGGGGCGCCGATCGGAGCGGCGGGGGTCGTGATCGGGGCGGCAGGGGTGGCGATCGGGGCGGCGGGGGTGGCGATCGGGGCGGCGGGCTGCGGGAGGGCCGGGCTGCGGGCGCACGATCGCAAAACGATTGCAAATTTTTCCGTACGATATATCGTACCGTCTAAACGCTGATCGTTATAAAAAAAAAAACGTTACTTCGAAATCGTTAATCATGCGATCGGGCCAATAATCGCCTCGTGTAAACTTAGCATAAGGGTCCATTTACACACACAGATTATCTGACAGATTTTTGCATCCAAAGCCAGGAATGGACTATAAACAGGGAACAGGTCATAAAGGAAAGACTGAGATTTCTCTTTTTTTCAAATCCATTTCTGGTTTTGGCTGCAAAAATCTGGCAGATAATCTGTGTGTGTAAACGGAGTGGGTGGAGTTGTCTCTTCTGTTTCTGGATACGGTCTTCACCTGTCTGTCCAGTAATGTATGAAAATATCGATTTGTCCTACTGAACTGCAAATAGTGGGAGCAGCCTCCGGGCTATCCATTCACAGCTAAGCAAACACTTGTGCGGTGTATTAACCCCGTACTGACAGAACTCAGCTTTCACAAAAGCGAAACGGAACTCCCGAACCTGGATTCATTACAAACTTTTTGCAAAGTTCAGGAAGATGTTGGCCGCATGTGTAAAAAAAAAAAAAAGCTGGGATAGGTAATGTATGATGTTTAAATAAGGGCTGCAAGGACATCGGTAATGATGTCCCTGCAGCCCTCGCAAAAACGATAATTGGGCCGTGGAATAGGCCCAGTAAACGAGGGCCGATCTAGCAGATCGGCGCTCGTTTACATTGTTGATCGTGCCCCCATTGGCCCGTGGAATAGGACCCTTAGTTCTGTTCATTTAAAGGGGTAGTTTACCAGGAAAAAAATCTTTCAAATACACTGGTGCCAGAAAGTGCCAGAGATTTGTACTTAACTTCTATTTAAAAAAAAGTCAGAATTCCAGTACATATCAGCTGCTGTATGTCCTGCAGGAAGTGGTCTGACACAGTGCTCTCTGCTGCCACCTCTGTCCATGTCAGGAACTGTCCAGAGCAGGAGAGGTTTTCTGTGGGGATTTGCTGCTGCTCTGGACAGTTCCTGACATGGACAGAGGTGGCAGCAGAGAGCACTGTGTCAGACTGGAGAGAATACACCACTTCCTGCAGGACATACAGCAGCTGATAAGTACTAAGAGACTGGAGATTTCTTTAAATGGAAATAAATTACAAATCTCTATAACTTTCTGACACCAGTTGTTTCTCTGGAGTTCCCCTTTAATGCACAAAGCAGCATTAAAATACCCTCAAAGGCTTCAGAAGTGTTGAAAGGGTCAATAACTGCAGCGATTTGCACATTATCGGGCCTGACTGAGCATCGTCATTCATCCACTTACATCGATTGCCAATAAGATCTATAAGTTATCAATTACAAAGAGATTAGTTGCTGCTCTTTTGTTACTTAGTTTTGCTGCTGCCATATTCTCTTAAAGGAACGGCCATAGTCACGTTCATTAGGAGCGTAACATGTTTTTTCCTTTTGATTATATCTGCTTATATATGTCACTAAGTATACGCCATTTACAGCTGTTTTAAGTGCTAACTAGCAGAAATGGTGAGGCAGACGGCTTTCTCACATCCTCTCCGAGCGCACCAGCTTATTCATCTGACAGATGTCTTTACTAATTATATCGTTGCCGCGAAGCTCTCTCCGTAGGAAAAACCTTGCTGACAAACACAATACGTCTCTCCGGACACGCGCCACGCGATAAATGGATGTTTTCACATAATAAGATGCTACATTGGGTTATTTCTATCTACGCCATTGCTCTAAGGTACAATTTATGGAGGGTAACATGGGTCTATTTATATCATTCCAGAGCCTTGTACACACGTCCCTGATCGGGAGCGCACAATCTAACCGTTCTATCTCGAAAATAAGAGATAATTTTGTAAGAGAGTAAATGATGGCCGGCAGAAATGTATGTTAAACAGCGGAACATCATACAGAAGGTGTCCAGGGCGAACACTCCGGGGATTTAAAAGGCCAGTGTGTATCCGCCCAATTCTGCCTGTATCTATTTAAAGGAGAAGTCCGGTAAAAATTTTTATAAAAGTATTGTATTGCCCCCCCAAAAGTTATACAAATCCCCACTATACACTTATTACGGGAAATGCTTATAAAGTGCTTTTTCCCTGCACGTACTACTGCATCAAGGCTTCACTTCCTGGATAACATGGTAATGTCATCACCATGTTATCCAGGAAGTGACATCACCATTTTATCCAGGAAGTGACATCACCATTTTATCCAGGAAGTGACATCACCCTGTTGTCCAGGAAGTGACATCACCCTGCTATCCAGGAAGTGACATCACCCTGTTATCCAGGAAGTGTCATCACCATGTTATCCAGGAAGTGACATCACCCTGTTATCCAGGAAGTGACATCACCCTGCTATCCAGGAAGTGACATCACCCTGTTATCCAGGAAGTGACATCACTGTGTTATCCAGGAAGTGACATCACCCTGTTATCCAGGAAGTGACATCACCATGTTATCCAGGAAGAGACATCACCGTGTTATCCAGGAAGTGACATCACCATGTTATCCAGGAAGTGACATCACCGTGTTATCCAGGAAGTGACATCACCATGTTATCCAGGAAGTGACATCACCGTGTTATCCAGGAAGTGACATCACCATGTTATCCAGGAAGTGACATCACCATGTTATCCAGGAAGTGACATCACCATGTTATCCAGGAAGTGAAGCCTTGATGCAGTAGTAAGTGCAGGGAAAAAAGCATTTTATAAGCATTTCCCGTAATAAGTGTATACTGGTGATTTGTATAACTTTTGGGGGGCAATACAGTACATTAATAAAATTTTTCACCAGACTTCTCAATTAAGGTTGCTCAACCTGACCGAGGTGGTGTATTCTCTCCAGTCTGACACAGTGCTCTCTGCTGCCACCTCTGTCCATGTCAGGAACTGTCCAGAGCCGGAGAGGTTTTCTATGGGGATTTGCTGCTGCTCTGGACAGTTCCTGACATGGACAGAGGTTGCAGCAGAGAGCACTGTGACGGACTGGAGAGAATACACCACTTCCTGCAGGACATACAGCAGCTGATAAGTATGGGAAGACTTAAATTTTTTTAAATAGAAGCAAATTACAAATGTATATAACTTTCTGACACCAGTTGATTTGAAAGAAAAATATTTTCTTTGGACAACCCCTTTAAACTAAAGAAAATGACTCCAGAGGTCTTTAGTTTTCTCTGTAGGACGGATATGCTGCCAGTGTTATTCTGCAGTATTGGACACATCTATGGAGCATTTCTAATGTGTTATTTGTTATATGACTTTATATCATTATCAGACCTGGAGATAATATCCCAGACTACTAAACCCTAAAATAATTGTTATTTCTGAGAACCTGTGTTTGTGTGTATTGTAAGTCCCCTCCCTTCCTTCCTCAAAACAATACAACAACGCTTCCTTCCCAGCTCCTGAGGATGATGTTACCTAAGATTTGCGTGAGATTCCTATGTTACTCAATGGTAAAAAGCAAGAACAGGGTGACAAGTGTAAAAACCAAGAAAAGAACATATAAAGATAAAGACATATACACAGCGGATGTGATAAGTATTCACCAATTTTCTGAATAAATACATTTCAAAAAGTCGTATTGACATGAAATTCTGACAATAATAATTTTAAATAATTTTTTAAATATCAGAAAAAAGTCTTAGTCATTTATATACAAATTCATATGACCCAAGTGGACATGTCTGGCTCATTTTCTTCACACTCGAGGACGTCCAATCAGCTGCAGAGTCTCCTTGCACACACTGCATTGCCCTCACATTTTATAATCCTCTCGCAAAGAGACTCTGCACCTGATCGGACTTCCAGGAGTCTGTGATTTAGCTTCAAACTGAGAGCTCAGGACAGTACTTGGCATAGCGGCGCCCAACACAGAACAGCAGAGTGCAGAGCACAGTGCTGCCAATGACTGTGGAGGTGTCTGCCATCCAAAGCAGGAAGTGAAAGCAGGCCAGGAGTATGAAGAGGGGCATTTGGCAGCTGAGATGAATGAAAACCTTTATTGGTGATGAGAGCTTTAGGCTATGTTCCTACACCGTCTTTTCTTGGCGTAACAATGCGGGGAGATGGCGTGGCCTCCTCTCGTGTCTCATTTATCATGATTTACGCCTAAATTATGATCCAAATCTACACTTGTAGATTTTGTACGCAGGGGGCAGGTTCAGGCGTGCGCCTCTTAGTGATTCTGGCCGAGGGAAAGGGGGCGGGGCCTAATATAAGACCAGCGTACTTGTACGCCGGTCTTCATAAATCCCCCCCATGGAGTGGATGTACTGAGACCAGTTTTCAGTAGAGATGAGCGCAACTGGAGTCCAATCACTCCACATTTAAAGGGGTAATGTTTTTCTTTCAAATGAACTGGTTTCAGAAAATTAAATAGATTTGTATTTTATTTTAATTTAAAAATTTAAAGTCTTCCCATACTTTTCAGCTGCTGTATGTCCTGCAGGCAGAAAGTGGTGTATTCTCTCCAGTCTGACAGTGCTCTCTGCTGCCACTTCTGTCCATGTCAGAAACTGTCCAGAGCAGGAGCGATTTTCTATGGGGATTTGCTGCTGCTCTGGACAGTTCCTGACATGGACAGAGGTGGCAGCAGAGAGCACTGTGTCAGACTGGAGACAATACACCACTTCCTGCAGGACATACAGCAGCTAATAAGTATTAGAAGAGTGGAGATTTTTAAATAGAAGTAAATTACAAATCTATAAAACTTTCTGAAACCAGTTGATTTGAAAGAAAAAGATTTTCGCTGGACAATCCCTTTAAACACTGGTGTCCAGCAGTATGCTGGTACGTCAGACAAAGATATTCTTTGTCTATACCACAGCAGGCTCATTGATTTTAATGGACCATATGTTGTGTGAGTATATAGTTTTATTACAGGACTGCGCACCTGGGGAAACTCCCTGAGGCTCTATCATCTCCTGCACAGGAAACGCGCTGACAAATTTCTATGTTCTTACTGACAGGACTGGGGCCTAAATGTTGTACGCTGCTGTGGGACTGCTGACAGCATGCGCTGCATTATATCACTCGTCTCTTTAATGGCCCTTTAGTATATTGCAGGCTACCACTCGTAAAGACGCTGTACACATTATGTTACAATCCATTTTTCAGCTTCATATATTACTGTGGTCCTAGATGGACTTACTGTCATAATATTATGAAAAGTGAACCATTATATTATTAAAACCTATTTATAGAAGCTTTTGCAGCGATTGGACTAAAAGTCGCTGTCACGGCTCTTCAAGAATGGAAGGTTTTGTTTCAGCAGATTGATAATGTTTCACAGACACCACCGTGTGGGCAAACTAGGTACTGCATGTAATTTGTTGGCGAGATTAAAGTGTCACTGTCCTTACAAAAAACTTTTGACATATCATAGAGACATCATAGGGACATGTAAAAGTTTTGATCGGTCCGGGTCTGAGGGTTCACACCTGTACTAATCGGGGGAACGAGCAGGGAAAGGACCGTGCTGCAGCACGTCGGGCTCCATAGAGCTCCATTATAAATCGGATTTTTTTTTTCTAACTCGTAGTGGAGAGTGGAGGCGCTGCAGCATATCTTCTCTTGATCTGTACGGGTCTAAACCTGGATCAAAATTTTTTACATGTCTCTATGATGATGGGGGCGGGGTCATAACAATGACCCCTCCCATTGGTGACATGGCTGTGTTGATTCTAATGGAGCCGCGTCACAAAGGGGAGGGGAATATTGTCACACTGGGGCCCATCTCCAGCGCATAGAGCCGGGTACAAGAACAGAACGTTGCCAAGTGCAAAAAAAGGATCGCGCCCCTGCCGAACAGGTACTGCGAAAAAAAAAGTATACTTAGGTCTGATGGTACATTCACTTTAAAATATAGTAGTCACCTGAAAGATTAGTAGGTCTATATCTTTTCAGACAGTACAGTTTCCAGTCTGACACAGTGCTCTCTGCTGCCACCTCTGTCCATGTCAGGAACTGTCCAGAGCAGCAGCAAATCCCCATAGAAAACCTCTCCAGCTCTCCAGACTGGAAAGAATAGACTACATCCTGCAGGACATACAGCAGCTGACAAGTACTGGAAGACTGGATATTTTTCAGTAAAAGTAAATCACAATTCTCTGGCACTATTTGAAACCAGTTGTTTTGAAAGAAAAAAAAAAATCACAGGAGTACCCCTTTTAAGTTAACCCTCTGGGGACCAGGCTATGCTCTGGTTGATCAAGGAAATGATGCATACCTATCTGTCTTCAATATCACAGCCTAGCCAATCAGCAGCTGAGGGGTTGTCCTGCCTCAGCCGTGGATTGGCTGAGCAGCGATAGTGAAAACACACAGATGATGACCCCCCCATGCGGTTGACAGTGCACCTGGCACGATCGGCCCTTCCATATCAGTGGCAAGATCCTCTGCTAGTCTGAAAAGTTGGGTCTCTATACGGAGATGGAGTCAGACAATAATGCATATATATGGAGACTGGACCTTCCACATTAGCAGAGGATCTTTTTGTTAACAAGCACACGAGCAGCATGCAGTACCCGCCCAAGTAGCCCAATACTTAAATAATTAAGCAAGTACTATACTCACAGCATGCTCCCTCATCTCTTTAAAGTGACTGTACCCCCAGGCCCAGGCTGAAGCACTGGAGGCGGCCGACCCACCCCCAGTGGGAAGAAACCCCAGCCCCTCCATGACGTGACTCCATTAGAATCAATGGAACCCTATCATAGAGGGGCGGGGGGTTCCTCCCACTAAGGGGGGTCGGCCGCCTCCATTGCTTCAGCCTGGGAGTGGTGGTACAGTCACTTTAAGAAAGGGACTTTGTAGAATACTGACACCCAGCGCCCCAGTTGTTCCGCAAAGCCGATTCCTCCAGACCACGACCACACAGCATAACATTACTGTTACTGAACAAAAAAAACCCCAATATGCAGACTCGCCCTATTACATCCAGTGACTCACAGGGGGCATCTTCTCTGACTGTAGATGTTCTCTTTCCATTTCTTCTCCATTCAACTCAACATCTTCACCTTATTCCCAACCAAAGTGCCCCAAGAGTAGGTACCCCTTAAGTACCTGCCCCCCCCCAATAGATAGATATGTGCCCCCATTGCATATATGAACCTAGTAGGTATTTAGGTGTCTCCCCCAGTATGCAATTGCTTCCCTGCAGGTGCCCACCAGTAAGTAACTGCCCTCAGAAGGTATTTGCCCTGAAGTAAGTAGCCAGGTGTTCCCCCTCATAGGTACATAAGTGACCCCAGAAGGTATATACCTCAAATAGACATTCCTTTATAGGCAGCCCAGTGCCAACCTCCTAATAGTTATATATCTCCAGGGTGTGCTCCTTCCCTGCTCCTTCATTGACTAGGATGCCTTGTGCTCCCTCTGCCGAAAGAATAGACATGTCCATACTTTCGGCAGAGAGAGGAAATCCCAGTTCAGAGCAGGGATTCCAGTCATTATGACTGTAGTCCAAGCTCCTGTATAGTAACCAGCAGTTGGCTATGCAACACACAGTAAGCAGTGACCTGTAAATAAAGGGCGCTCTTCCCTGTTGTAGTGCCAGCTACGGCTATCGCATGTGCTTTAAAGCGAATGAACCATTAGGTACATCGCTTTAAGATTTTTACTGGTGCCGCTCTATTCCCGGGCACAGTGTGCCGTCCTGCCCTAAACTCTGTGACGCAGCTCAATTAGAATCAATAGAGCCGCGTCACCTGGAGGCGGGCCAACCCGGAATAGACCGGCGCCGTGCATGGGAACCAGACCGCTGTCCTGGCATTCCAGTGCCGGCGCATGTCTATTGATGTAAAAATCTTAAGGCGATCTACCTGCTGGTACATTCACTTTAAAGGGGTTCTCCAGCGCTACAAAAACATGGCCACTTGTTTCCAGAGACAACACGACTCTCGTCTCCAGGTCAGGTGTGGTTTGCAATTAAGCTCCATTCACTTTAAATGGAACAAAGTGGCGAACCCCACCCAAACTGGAGACAAGAGTGCAGCGGTCTCTGAAAGAAAGTGGCCATGTTTTTGTAGCGCTGGAGAACCACTTTAAAACTGCAGTTAGGACCTAAACTTGCAAGCTAGGACAACAGGGACGAAAGCTGTTTCGGAGCTCCTGGCACCATCATAAATCACGATGCCAGGAGCTCCGAACTCCGTTCCGTAGCAAGCACGTCGTCAGTATTTACGGAACGTGAGAACGCTCCCTTAGCTTTACAGGTTCACAAATAAAACTCGTCAGTAATAAGATCACAAACCTCATTGTATCTGCAAGAAAATGTTTATTCATTGTAAACCTCACAGAAAAAAAAAAAAAAAGCTGAATTGCAGCCAAGACCAAGTAATTAACAAAAATTGCCGTAAAGGCAGCAAATGGTAAGAGGAACTTTTTTTTTTTTTTTTTTAAACACAAAAAAGTCAGTGAATGAGTTTCCATGTTTTGCACAAAGCTGGAGAAAACTATGAGACATATCTGCGTAACACTTCAATGTTGACAGCAATACAAGATGGTTTTTAAAATGCCAAATCATCGCAACATACACATCCCGCTAAAACTAGAACTAATATCTCTATCGTGTGGATTCGCTTATTTTCTACTTTATTTTGAAATGGGGACCCCGTGTCCAGAAAGAAGGCGGAGCAGATTCTGATACTTTGGTGATTATTATTGGTATTTTCGTAACTAATCACACTCGACCATGTGACTGGACTGTCGATCGTACATTACACAAAGGTCAAGATTCTTGGCACGATTTTTGACATGGTCTCCCCCCCCCCGTTTATTTTACAGCTATCTGCACTACATACAGGGGACAGGAATCAAATCAACCTTTATTATGAACACCACATTGTTTGCAGAATAGGACTGGGATTCAATCATTTTCCAAAATCATAAATTAATTTTTGGGCACTTGAGAGTAAAAGGGTTTCCTTCCGTATGATCGATGCCTCTTTACGTAGGTGGATGAATGAATGAGCTTCAACCAAAAAGATTTTATTGCATGGGCTAAATCTAACCACTCCATCGGCATCGGTTAGCCCCTTATTTACACCATGGTGGGTCTATGGCCTGTAAGTATTCAGAATAAGGAAGAAATGTAAATCCCAGACTCTTATCTTTTTGCACCATAACAGTCTATTCTCAAGGCACTGAACGAGACCCATTCCACTAGAAACACCAAGAAATACTTCACAGATCTACTGACAAGTAAGAACATCACTATCTCGTTCCCCTTTACACCAAGTCTAAGTCCAAAGTAGTTATATTTTTGGTCTATGGCAGGTACTATATGGAAAGCTTTCGCAGCATTTTCTTATTCGACCTTTGAAAAATGCTTCTTCCCATTAAAATTTTCATCTTAAGAAATTAAAGGCCCTTTAGATAGCCCAAAAAGATAGGCTCTTTAGATAAGCCAAAAGGCTCCAGATAAGCAGCTATCTTGGCGATCAGCACTTTACTGAGCCTTCACAAGGCTCGATTAATCGCGCAGCTGGGCCGCCGACAAACTAGCCAACACTCTGGGCTGATAGGATTTTTTTGTGCAGACCTTTAAGTTTTTCTATTGGCTGCCCATCACCTATATACACACAAGGTGGCGTGCGGCCAGTAACAAACAGCTGGGTAGAGGATCCAATCAGCTAATAGTCAAGTGTTTGCTTCTTCATTAAGTGATCACTGGCCCTTTTACATAGACTGATTAAAAGCTTATTTGCCCGATAACTGGCCTGTGTAAAAGGGCCTTAAAGGAGTACTCTGGAGATTTTTTTTTTAAATCAATCAACTGGTGTCAGAAAGTTGTACAGATTTGTAAATTCTACTAAAAAAAAAAACCCTCAAAACTTCTAGTACTTATCAGCTGCAGGAACACGTGACATCTATGTCAGGAACTGTCCAAATCCCCACAGAAATCCTCTACTGCTCTGGGTAGTTCCTGATATAGACAGAGGGGGCAGCAGAGAGCACTGTCAGACTGGAAAGAACACACCCCTTCCTGCAGGACATACAGCAGCTGATAAGTACTGGAAGATGGAGATCTTTAAAAAATTTTTACATAGAATTTACTGACACCAGTTGATTAAAAAAAAATCTGTTTCCTCTGGAATACCCCTTTATTACAAGGATACATTTATAAAATGTGTTTTACAGCACCAAGCATAGCACAAAGGTCTGAATTTCCTGGCTCCAAATGCAAGCAGAGATTGGGTTGTGGATAAAGTGCAGGTAAAACAATTATGTGCAATTTTTCTGTCTCAACAAACCCCATAATGGACCTCAATAAAGCTGCTTCAGTGCCCTGGACGCCATCTGCCCAATGTGAACAGTTTTAACTGTCATAATTGTTAACAAAAAAAAATAAATAAAGAACTTAAGAATGGTAGCCTAGAGCCAACACGGCCAAATGTAATTCTATAGAGATGTACTGACCGCATCTGAAACAATGGAGCCTGAAATGCACATTCGTAATTTTTTTTTTTTTAAATATATTTGCACATCTCTAGCTGCAACTATATCCTTCCGACTTAAAAACAGTCCCAGACTTTTATCCATTCCTGCAGTTTAAAAACAAACGTCTGGTATTTGAAAATGTGACCCATTCTGTATGTCCACGATCACAGAGTAATAATAGTCATGGATGAAATAAGCCTGGATAAAAAAAAGTGGTGTATTTAAAAGGGAAAAAGGCAGAAGTACGTACCAATGGCCTAATTGTATATTCAGAAAGATTGTCATCAAATTAAAAAATAAAAAGGAAACATTTTGTACCATGAACAGGGGCCTACCCTGGATCCCCACATTGTTATGCTGACCATTGTTACAAAAAGTAAACAATGCCCAGGACAAAGATCACTCATCAGCTCCTGATTGGATAAAACACAGTCTAGCATTAGAAATAATGTGTGGATTGGTGCCAGGAGGAGAATACTGTATTACAGTAAAAAATAAAATGGCAACTGTGAACCCTGAATTTTTTTTTTGTTTTTTTTTTACCGACCAGCTTTGTAGAATTATTGCATAGAGAGAACGAGGGTTCATACTTCTAATCAGTCTGACTTTAGAAAAATCATTTCAAAGGCAAATCAAAGCAAAATACTATCTGGTCCTCACGTCCGCAAACCATCTCAGTCTTTTTCTCCAAGTTGGAGTTCAGGTTATACGGGGGGTGGGGGGTGAAATGTGATCGCTGTGGGCATAAAAGGCGGATAGGTTTCCGCCTGTATATAAAAGGGGATAGATAGCTCCCCATAAATGAGACACAACTAGTATGAAACAGCTAGGGCGCCTGGATTACACCTTAGTTTCTCGATTATCCCTCCCGTTCCCAAGATGTCGGCTTACAGTTGTCTGACAATTCAGTTAATGGTCAGATGGGAGTGAACATAGTTTTAATAATGGGTGTGATTATAGTCACATCGAGGAGTGTGTATTCCTAGTACACACCCCGACTGTACAATGACGTCCATCATTCGATATTTACTTCCATTGTTAAAATGAGGTCCACACCCATCTATTAAAAAGAACAACCCTGGGGAGGAGCACTTTTTTCTAGATGTCTGGGGTTGGGGTGGGTGGAACGGGAAAAAATAAAATAAATAAATCAATCATCATCAACTTACCTCCCCAGCTCCTGTGATGACGCCTGTCGCTCCAGACCCCAGCCTGAGAAGGGACCAGGGACATGATGTTTCAGGCCTTCTCAGCCATTCAGTGACTGTAGCAGTGTCCTGCTGACTGGCTGAGCTGGCCTAAAACATAACGTCCAACGTCCCTTCTCAACACCAGGGAGCAGCTGGGGACAAAAGCGTCAGAAAGCAGGCACCAGCACTGGAGTCAGGGAGGTAAGTGGTTATTTTTTTCACCCACCCCAACGGTGGGCATTTACTTTTTTTTTTTTTTTAAATAAAGGGTCCTGCCAAAAGTTCTCCTTTAAAAGGGGTTGACCAGCGGTAAGCATTTTTTAATGTACTGCTGCTGGTGGATATGAAAACATTAAACTATCCTATGCTTATCCCTTCACACTCCCCTAGTGTCCCCCACTGACTGTAGAGCCTCCACTTCCGAGGCAAACTTGTCTTGAGTGACAACCCCCCTCAGCCAATCACTGAGACGGGACAGTCCCACAGCCAATGACTGACTGAGTGGGTTTGGGATGCCATCCTGAGATGAGTTAGTCTCTGCAGGCAGCGGGGGACACCGTAACAGGACACCAGGGGAATGTGGACAGGTAAGGATAACATGTTTTATATGCACCAGCAGAAATATATTAAAAATGGCCGAATGCCTGACAACCCCTTTAACTAAATTGTCAGACAATCTATGAACCCACATACCTCAGAAACAGGAGGGTGTATAAAGATACTGTTTGGAAAAAAAAAAAAAAAAAAAAAAAAAAAAAAAAAAAAAGCATGGATTAGGACACCTAAGCTATTTAATGGTAACTTCTCACTTTAAGGGGCCGACCACAGAATTATAATAGTGCAATGTTTTTACTGTATGTAAATTAACATTTGCTTGAAATTCTGTCTTTGTGGTTCATTACTATTGATATGATGGGAGGCGCTCACGATTTGCTTTCCTTACCATAACAAATCCTTCCTGACCGAAATATCGTTACAGAAACACTTTATCGGAAGCACAAAAGGTGCCAGAACGTAATACATACAACACTTCATGGGCATTACATTTGTGTCTAGGACATGCCTACTGTAATTGTTTTTCTGTGGATTTGCAGCTGAAACGCGCTGAAGAGTTATAGCTGCGGTTCTCTTTGTATTCCCTAGATTGTATATTGATCCTTGGGCTGAAGGTACAGATAGAAATCAATTCAGTACAGTCTCACGGGAAGGGGAAGGGGGGAGGGCAGGGACGGTAACAATGTACTGTTCATTTCAGGACCGTTAAACAGGTCGGTGACCGTTACGATGGCTCTTTGCATTGTAACTACAGTTTTCGAATCAACGCCTCCATCTATTCCTCGAAGCTTAGTTTACGCTGCTTGTAAATTCATCAGTGACCAATAGTACATGATCAGAATACAGATTATGCACAGTAAGAAATGGCATTCAATGCTTAAACTCAAGTGAATCACATATGTTTTTTGCTATAGGATGAACTGCAAAATTCTGTGAGGTTTATTAAAAAAAAAAAAAAAACATAATTAATTAAAAAAAAAAAAAAAAAAAAACCATCGCGCTCATCCTATTGCAACATGGTGCTATCAGCTTTGATTCTTTTTTCATTTTAAGTTAACACAAATACAGTTCTTGTAATACAATTCCATCTTTAATTTCAACAGATGCTTTTGCATGTTGACTCCAGTCAGACAAAATTTGTGGGGGGAGGGGGGGGGGGGGGGGGGGGAGAGGGGGTCTGGGTGGGCTGATGGCAGCTGGCATTCATTTTTTGAGTGGCTGGTAAACTGATGCGTTCGGGTCCAACCCAGATGAGCTAGTCTCCACAAACTTGGAAGAGTAGTGTGGGGAAACTGGGCTTAGGGTACTTGTCCCTGCAGTGTATGCAATGCTGGGCATTACAGCCATTACTTCTGCAATCTTCTGTTTGAGGTCTTTGATTTCTTGATCTTTCTGAAGAATTTGTCCTGTAGGGGAGGCGAGAAAAGGGAGAGAGGCTGTTAGTATGAATGCAGTGGCCTGGAGACCATTGCTACCTCAATAACCACCTGCTCTCTATTGGCCGCCAGTACGGGACCATAAGGGGAATTCACAGGTTTGCAAAAAACTGTCCGTGCAGACTGTTCTACAGACCGAACCTTTGAGCACCCCGCATCATAATGCATCACAATGCCGGGAGCTCATAGATCCGATGCACAGAACAGTCTGCCCCTTAGACTGGAATTACATGTGCTACTTTTGTGGCAGCTTCTTAGCACAAGCCAGAAGCGGCTTATAGACAGAGTATAAAGAACTCTCAAGTAAAGACGAGGGAATCTACAGTAGAATCCAAGCTGGATACGGTCATTAATCTCTAATAAGTTTATAGGGGAGAAGTCTTCACGCTGTCAGTTCAGGGTAACAAGCAGGTACAGTAACTAGAGATGAGCGAACCTGGAGCATGCTGGAGTCCATCCGAACCCGAACTTTCGGCATTTGATTAGCTGGGGCTGCTGAACTTGGATAAAGCTTTAAGGTTGTCTGGAAAACATAGATACAGCCAATGACTATATCCATGATTTCCAACTTCAGCAGCCGCCGCTAATCAAATGCCGAATGTTCGGGTTCAGATGGACTCCAGCATGCT
Organism: Dendropsophus ebraccatus; assembly: GCF_027789765.1. Taxonomy (NCBI): domain Eukaryota; kingdom Metazoa; phylum Chordata; class Amphibia; order Anura; family Hylidae; genus Dendropsophus; species Dendropsophus ebraccatus. The sequence continues at coordinate 158,098,227 of NC_091458.1, forward strand.
CCAGGTTCGCTCATCTCTAACGGTAACACCAAAGACCTCCATGGGTGGTAACACTTTATCCAGGTCCTTACACAGACGTTCGGATTTCAACATCTGTGTTGTTGCTGCCTATGTGCCTCATATTATAAAAGTGTCTTGCAACTACCACAATGCTTAGGGCCCTATCACACGGAACGATAACCGGCAGAATAAGGCCGGTAACCGCTCCGTGTAATAAAGACAGCGATCAGCTGAAGAGGGGCCTTCGGCTGACCATTGTCGTTGCTATATGTAATAGGTGGCGCGGCCGATGGCCGAACCAGTCCCCAAAGCCACAGTCCGCTCAGCAAATTACTGGCTGTCGCTCTGTCCCATCTCGGGCAGTGATTGGCGGAGCAGCCAGTCACTTCAGAGACAGGACACGAAGTGTGAGCTGCAGCTGCGGTGACCGGGTAATGCCATAGAAAATAGAAAGACATGAGCAAATCTGCAGTAGGAACAAAGTAAAGTGCTTTATTCCTATCTGCATTCTGCTCATCAGGCTGCGGGCTTTGAAGTCTGCTCCTCCCCAGGTGCTGGAAAACAATGGATCCAGTACTGGGAAACCGAAAGGGCAGGACTACTTCCTTCAGTGCACCAATCTGCCCCCCCTTATCAATATTCATCCGGCAGCCTTCAGTAATGGTGCAGGAGACAAATTCATTTGCATATAAAAGTCAAGATTTCCAGAAAATAACCTTCATCTTCAGCGCCCTGTGGGCTATGGGGACATTATAGGCAGGCCACTGACAATCAGTAGCCAATGGGCAAAGAGGAACTGTTGCTCAAGAACATCAAGGACTACTGAGCTCTCACACACACTGGAGAGGAATAGTGTGCAGAGCGCATAGTCCTAGTTATTGAGGCTGCACAGAACAAAGTGATAACATTCTTGTTTAGATTCTCTGTCCACCACTTTATACTTACCCTTAGCAATGCATAAACCTATTGAGAGTCTCCCTAAAGCTGCTCCATGGTATAACTACATGTGGCACCAACCCACAGTATATATGTGGGTGAATATGTACATATTATATACGCATGTGCACATCTTGCCACACAAGTCCGACAACCGACTACAGAACAGAATAGCCTAAATACCCTCTACTCCAATCCTATGCACAATATGTCACACTCTAAACAATGGGGGGGGGGGGAGCAGCATTTCTCACAACTTCTTAGCCGCTTACCTTGAGCGATCTCCAGCTGTCTCTTTGCATCGCCGAGCGCAGAGAATAGATCCAGCTTGATTCTGGTTTCTGCACTGAGGCTATTTTCTAAGTGCTGTGTTTTATCCTGCATGGCTGACAGTGCCGACATTAACACCTCTGTATCTTTTTCATTTTCTTTGTATTTTCGCAGCTCCTGAAACAGAGAACACATTAAAAAAATGGTAAAATACTTCTTGGAAAGGTCTTCTCTTATAACCACCACAGGCACATTATATGGAGACCTACCTACACTTACAGCAGTAATATAATATAATTGATTGAGAGATTGATATTGAGATTGGTATGGAGACCACCAAAACCACCATATTAAGTGGCCCTTAAGTATATCCAACCCAATTAATACTATGATATGACCCGGGAAACACTACAGCCAGGTATCCATCGACAGACAGCTGTTTTGGGGTGTTGCCCCTCATCAGTGTGGAGCAGGATTCTGGCTAGGTGGGAGTAGAGATGAATTTTCAGGTTCACTTGAACTTGAACCTTCGTCATTTGTGGGAGTAGAGATGAATTTTCAGGTTCACTTGAACTTGAACCTTCGTCATTTGATTCCCAATGCCTTCCCGTTCCATAGGGAAGGTAGACAGTCCGAGTACCACCTGGAAAACAAGGATACAGCCTAGGTAATAGGCTGTATCCCTGTTTTCCAGGCGGTACTCCCTGGAAATAGGCTGTATCCCTGTTTTCCAGGCGGTACTTGGGCTGTCTCCACCTTCCCCACGGAACAGGAAGGCAGAGGTAATCAAATGACGAAGGTTCGAGTTCGAACAAACCGAAAAATTCCAGATGTTCGATCATCTCTAGGTGGGAGCAATTCCTAGTACAGCCATACAGCAAACAGATCACTGATCTCACGGAAACCGGCCAAAGAAGAAACTGTTGGCTTAATCCAGCTGTCGGATATCCTGTTTTTTTGAGACTCATAACTGAGGCTTTATGGACCTTTGTGCATATTGATGTTTCCCAGTGGGCAATGCTTGAAGGATTTCACTGTATGGAGCGCTTTAACCAGCAGCAGACAAGGTCTTCTTTGGCTGGTCTCCCTGAGATCAGTGATCTGTTTGCTGCACTAGTGAAGTAACAAACCTTCAGCCTTCCAGCTGTTGGAAAAATCACAGTGCCCATCCTGCCTGGATAGGTAAAGCTTTGACTTTCCAGGCATAACGGGAATGATATTTTTGCAACAGCTGAAGGACGCAGGTTCCCGATCCCCATCGTAATGGAATGACGCACTTGTGAACATCTCTCTTCTCATTGTCTATAAAAGCTGCTGCAGGTAGCCAAGCAGTGTTGACCATCTCAAGCAGCTCCAGAACCGGGCAGGTGTGCACATGGGTCTGCTCAGGATCGGACACTTAGATGAGTATTTCAGACATTTGGCTCCTAAGGTTGATGGGCAGCCTGCAGACACGTGCCTATTTAAGCCTATTGAGAGACTATGAAACGGACTGGTTTTGGAGAAGCTTTGCATTCAGAGGACATCCATTATATATGGAGAAAAGAGTATCTACCATGACTACCTGTACGATGGGGCATTTAATACATTGTAACACTCTAACACTAGAAAAGGCTAATACTAATGATAAACACCAGTTAAAAGGTCCTAAATAATTCAGCAGTGAATGATGTATTAATGATGGGAGGATGGCAGAACTTTATGAACCTACGTCAATGCAAGAAATAACAAAAAGCTGTTGTTGTGTACAGTTTTTCCAGATTCCGCTAACATCTTCCTAAATCCATCCCCATCCACTTTATACTTACGTCAGCTGTAGCCGCTGCTCTCCAATGGAAAAAAAAAATATATATTGCCTGAGCACTTTGTTCTTGGTATGGATAAGACGCACTACTAATGTTCATGATCCTCTTCCGCTGGGTCATTTTGTGAAAATTTACTTTGTATTCATATGATGAGGGAATTTTGTGCACTGGGGGTGGCAGGTTCTCTCTGCACCCATCCACCCCGCTGCCTCCTTATGAATATTCATTTGGCGCTGTGCCATGGCGCAACCCGTGGGATGAAAATTCAGGAGAAAGCAGCAAGCGGATCAGTGCAAGGAGGGGTGTAGCATTGCCCTCCTCCCCAGCACACAAAACCTTAACATGACAAAGCGGATGACGATAACAATGGTACATTAGTAGTCAGTGTCCCCTGTCCTATAAAAACATAACCGCAGGTACATCCTCTTTAATCTTACCCACGGGTAGAACGGCGCTGTCACGGGGGAAAGCCGGGTTTTTTTTTAACCGCAGCCCTGTTCCAGTGTACGACGCAGTTCTATCCACAGGTATCGGGCCGGGGCTAAAGAACTGGAGGAATCCCCCGTCCCTCTATGACGCGGCTCCATGGATTCTAATGGAGCCGTGACATAGAGGGAATTCCCTCCCACTGGGGGCGGCCCGGACCGCCTCCAGTGCTTCAGCCCCGGCCCAATAGCCTAGATAGAACTGCACTGTACACGGGAATCAGCGCGCGGTTCAAAAAACGGACCACGGCACCAGCTTCCCCATGACGGCGCTGTTCTACCCGTTCTATCCTCATTGTACATACTCTAACTTTTACAAGTCTATAGCACAATATTCTGGAAGCGGAATTTAAATCAAGTGAGGGAACGGAGTGCCATATCCTAGTAAAAATGAATAGCAGTAATTTTCACTGGGTGAAATCCGCTGTGATAAGCTACCCTGAGGGTATGTTCACAGTACGGAATCCGCTCGCAGTTTCAAGCAGAGTTCGCTTTAAATTCAGTGCCGATTCTGTAATGTGAAAATACCCTGAAACCACAAAAACAAAAAGGCACCAGAGGGCTCCCACCCCAGACGCAGCTTGCCTAAATTGCGTGAAGGAGGAGGAGAATGGCAAAATATCCACCGGGTCATACAGTATATGGCAGCCATGTTTGAGAGAAATACAGGAAGAATTTTCAGAATTAAACAATACAAGGTAAAAAAAAGGAATTGCTGGAAAAACTATATATATTCTGATTGTTCTTCTAGCTGCTATGGCATTAGATACTGTACCTGGACTTTCAGCTCCAGTTCCCTTATCTGGTCTTCTTTCAGCTTCATGTCTATTGATAGCTTTTTACATTCACTCTCTAGATCTCTGATTCGACCTCTTAATGTTTCTGTACATTCACCTCTAAGAAAAAAAAAAAAAAAAAAGTCTGTGTGAGTGACCAGAACAACACAAACTCCATCCATCCAGTTCTATTAACCGCACTACTGTACCTGTTAGCGGCAGCAAAAGCGACTGCTCTGGCCGCCGTGGCTTCTTCTAACTTCTTCCTCTTCTTCTCCTCCATCAGCTGCTTCTCTACAAAGGCCCGAGCTTCTTGCTCCGCTTTCAGTTTCTTCTCCAGCTGACTAATTGTCTGCTTGTCCTTCTGCTTCATCTGAACTGCATTATGCAATCTGAACAAAGACACAAGTCGACAAATCATTGGAATGTAGAATAAGACAATGCCCGGTTCGCTTGGTACGGTTTCCTGAAGACTCACTTGTTTTGCAGCAGCTCGTTTTCCTGTCGGAGCTGCCCGATTTCGTTTCGAATCCCCCGCTCGGTGCTTGTTAGTACACTGATCTGACTGCGGAGATCCTGTTCTATCTGCCTGCTGCCCTGCAAGTCTGCTTTTAATTTCTTTACGTCTTGTTCCAACCTGAAATTAGGCAGAAAATGGTCAAACCACCAAGAAATAATTTGATTGCAGGTTCTATCTACAGTCAGTGCAAGAAATTCTTTTGGGGCGGCACGTCTGTGTCGAGGGTGGTGCGCGTAGTAGGAAAAAGTTCCTATAGCATCATGAAAGTTCAAATCTCGGCACTCACCATTTTCATGCTTCCAGAAATTTTATTATAGAAAATTCAGATTTTTTTTACAGCGGTAAAAAACAGGACGTTTCGGCGTCAAGCCTTCCTCAACTTTTCACAGTTGAGGAAGGCTTGACGCCGAAACGTCCTGTTTTTTACAGTTTTTAAAAAATCTGATGAATTTTCTATAATAAAAGATTCCTAAGATTTCTGGAAGCATGAAAATGGTGAGTGCTGAGATTTGAACTTTCACTATCTACAGTCAGTGTCCTCCGTACTGGTTATGGCCATTCATAGCTTGCACCCACTAGTGACAAATGGGGATGGAGATAACACTTGGCCACTTGAACCCAAACAAGGTTTTTACTTGACAATGAAGTGCTATCTCTACAAAGACATTTAAAGGAGAAGTCCAGCAGTTTTAGAAATACAGCATGGGCAGGGGGGAATTTGATAAATTCATACTTACCTCTCCCCATGCCTGCGGTTAGTGGCGGGAAAGGTCTCTGGGATCTCCAGGGTGTACAGTTCACGACCCAGCTGATGGACTGGCCGCTCAGCCGTACAGTGACAGACGGGACGCCACTCCTTCCGGTGGGGGGGTCCCGAGGCCGGTCCAGACGCTCACCGCGGGCACAGGTAGGGATAAGTGCGTACTTATCAAATCCCCCAGCCAGATTTTCAAAGCAACTTGACTTAATGACCATTCTAAAAATCTCATTTAATGCCTTATTCTTGTGTCCACATTAAGCTTCTAAATCACAGGAGCAGATAGGTCCTTTTACACACACAGATTTCTCGGCTGTGGGGGCTGCAAACAAGCGCCGTTCAGCAACTCATTTGCAATGCCTTTACACAGCACAAAAAAAAAAACGGGCTGCATGAACAATCCTTGTATTGCTCATGCAGCCCTGGGAACTGACAGCACAGAAATACAGCAGTGCCTTGGATAAGGAGCATAATCCGTTCCGGGACGGCGCTTGTAATCCAAATCCACTCTTAAACCAAAAGCAACATTTCCCATAAGAAATCACTGATCTGCAGACAATTTGTTCCACACCCCCAAAATAATGATTTTTATTCTGAACAACATTCAGAAACAAGAGAATCTGTGATATATAAGTTACTGTACAGTATAGCAGCATGTGGTGTATAATGTATAGTAACCGTATAACCCTGATAACACTGCAGCTGGATATGTGATATATAAGTTACTGTACAGTATAGCAGCATGTGGTATATAATGTATAGTAACTGTATAACCCTGATAACACTGCAGCTGGATATGTGATATATAAGTTACTGTACAGTATAGCAGCATGTGGTGTATAATGTATAGTAACTGTATAACCCTGATAACAGCAGCAGCTGGATATGTGATATATAAGTTACTGTACAGTATAGCAGCATGTGGTATATAATGTATAGTAACTGTATAACCCTGATAACACTGCAGCTGGATATGTGATATATAAGTTACTGTACAGTATAGCAGCATGTGGTATATAATGTATAGTAACTGTATAACCCTGATAACACAGCAGCAGCTGGATATGTGATATATAAGTTACTGTACAGTATAGCAGCATGTGGTGTATAATGTATAGTAACTGTATAACCCTGATAACACAGCAGCAGCAGCTGGATATGTGATATATAAGTTACTGTACAGTATAGCAGCATGTGGTGTATAATGTATAGTAACTGTATAACCCTGATAACACAGCAGCTGGATATGTGATATACAAGTTACTGTACAGTATAGCAGCATGTGGTATATAATGTATAGTAACTGTATAACCCTGATAACACCAGCAGCAGCTGGATATGTGATATATAAGTTACTGTACAGTATAACAGCATGTGGTGTATAATGTATAGTAACTGTATAACCCTGATAACAGCAGCTGGATATGTGATATATAAGTTACAGAATCACAGAGCTGTGCAGGAGGACAGTGACAGATTATAGCAGCAGTGTGTATAGCTGAGTGTAAGTGCAGGTACATTCTAGCAGGAATGGGGATGATGGGAAACACAAGGACTGACAGAGACTGCAGGGAGTATGAAGAAATGAGCAGGGCAGATGTGGGCAAAGTATAGCAGCACTCTCTGTCCGGGGAGAGAGGGGTAACAGCTATGAAGAGATTACCTCCACAGTCTTGTCCCCTGATGTAAGCCCCAGCCTGAAGTGGATCTGCCATGATTTGGAAGGTGAGGGAGACTTCCTGGGGCAGAGTACAGGGCTGTAGACCCCGCTATGCAGACCATGCCCCTCCCCTGCTCCCACCCAGTACAGGGAGCTCTTACACCAAAGCAATGCTCTTACACCAAGTTACAATTCTGAAAAACTGATCTCTTCTTGCAAAATGCTCCCAATCCAAGTTACTCTTAAACCAAGTTACCACTGTATATGTATCCAGTTTCTAGACCACAAGTACATTCTATACTTAGCAGCCTGTATATCAGTATCTGACTTCCCCCGTTACTCGCACCGGCTATGTCTTCAAGCCCCGCCTTCACCAAATGTCAAATCATTCCAGAGAAGGCGGGACCTGAAGTTATAGCAGCGGCAGGAGGAGCAGAGAACCAGATGCCGTCTCGGCTCCCAAGCAGCGTGACTGGCAAGTCTAGGCTGCTGCTTGTGATCTGGAAACTGACAGCACAGTTATATACATACCCCATACCATTATCTATGCTGTCAGTTTCCCTTTATCTTTCTCAGCCGCACAAAACCCAGTTTACACAGGGAAACGTGCGGCCGATAACGCTAAATTTTAAGCAGGTTCCAAACAGTGATTGCTGTCACTTTTACATGGGCCGATTTTACATCCGCTTCTGGCTGATAATTACGCTGGGTAAAAGGACCATTACACTGCTGGCAGATCGGTACAGTAATCCAACATAAGTGGGTTTCACACAGTCTGACCAAATATAAACTTCTCTACCCGCTAAGAAAAATTGGGGTAGACCATGAAAGTTAACTTGAATGCAGTGGTGGCGTGCTCAGAACATAAGCTAGAATGCAGGAAGGATTCAACGCAGATCTAAAGAGGATTGTTCGTGCAGGATATGGGAACTGTGCAACCCCTATGACCACCTGAATAAAGGAGTCACAGTATACAGTCCGGTCCTGTCATACACGGCCATGGGACACATACATAAATTCTGACACGTAAAAAAAGGACCGGGACTTCCTGTGTTTGGTCTTTTTTTTTGGCACAGAGGGAACACGGACCACAGTTTTATCGTATGCACAACAAAGCTTTAAACATGGAAAACTGAATAAAAAAAATTGAGTATATTGCAAAACCCCTTTTAGGAAACCTGTATTGTAACATTTCTGAATAAAGCGAAAATAAATGACTTTGTAAAATAAAGCTTGAGGGGTTAAATCTAGTCTCTCACAGGATTTTGTCAGTTCTTGAAAAAAAAAAAAAAAAAAATTTCAAATCTTGATGAATGCAAAACTATTAGGGTAGCGAATCTAAGCTGGCCACCTGAGTAAAGGCCCTATTACATGGAGCGATTATTGGCCGTATTCGGCCGATAATCGTCCCGTTAAATAGAAGGCAAAGATCAGCCGACATAAACGATGTCGGCTGATCGTTGCAGTCGTTTGTCTTTTAACATGTTGAAAGACAAACAATAATAGCAGCGATCTGCTGCCCTCACTCCGTGGAATAGGAGAGGCGGTGGCAGACTGCCGCTATACTCTATCTAGCGATCACCTGGGCAGCCCCCTCGCGGCCCCTCCTGTAATTACCCGCTCGCTGCCGATGAGTGTAATAACGGGGAACAAGGAGCAAGTGAGTGCTGACAGCGTTCGCTTGTTCCTCTATGTCACCGCGTGTAATAGGGGCTTAACGTTAAAGACCAGGCCATAATTTTATTTGTCAATCTGTAGTATTGTTCTGATAGGCGGGTGCCCACTGATGGCTCACATTAAAGCCAATGACAATGGCGCCCATGTATTCTACTGCTGTATTTCATACCTATAAAACTACAGACAATTATTAATCTCATTCTCTGAAAAAAATTTGAAACTTTTCCCCAAGACAAATCCCTTAAGAGCAGTTCCTAAGGTTCTCAATAAACCCCACTGACACCAACACAACCCCAAGGATTCCTCTTAACCACCTACATACATAATTGGCATTGCCACGTTGATAACCTGTACTATAAAATTAAAAAAAAAAAAAAAAAGTTATCCTACTTTGTGCACAACAGACAAAGAAAGTTTGCTCACCTTGCCTAAGTGGAATAAAAATAAACAAATATGGCAATTTTTCATCAGAAAACCCCACTACGTGTGAACGCACCGTACAGGATCGGCAGCAGATTTGATGTTGTGTTCAGTTATTTAGATGAAATCTGCTGCCGATCCTGTACGTGTGAACGCACCCTAAAGCATTACGAAACTTCTTAGCACCAAGACAGGTGACAGTGACAGTGAAAATGGAAATGTTCTCTACAGTCCAGTCCACAAGACATTGTGTGACGGAAAGAAACCGTAGAAGCTTCTGAGAAATATAAATCATAAAGCGTTTAATGACAGGCTTCATAGCTGCATGAAGGAGAAGACGCCATTGGAGGGAGAAGAATGATGGGTGAACGGATGAGGTCAATGTTATTCAGCCATAGAAAGGTAAGAGAACAATGGGACATGCACCTGAGAAACTACCGTATTTTTCGCTTTATAAGACGCACTTTTTAGCAAGAAAATATCTTGCTAAAAAGTGCCTATGTCTTATATACAGGAGACAGGGCAGCCCGACACAGTCAGACCACCCTGACACCTTCCCTGATGGTCCGGAAGGCTGCATCAGCTGTGCAGTCCTCTCTCTTCTCCTGTCGGTACTGATCAGTGAGATCAGTGCCCGGCAGGAGAGAAATCGGGAGGGGATATACACGGCAACCTGCTGAAGGACCTTCCGAAGCTGATGAACCCTCGGTGATGTCAGTCAGTGACATCAGCGAAGGTCCTTCAGCTCACATTCCCGCAGGTCCTACATTAAATGGTCACGTCTAGAGATGAGCGAACCGGGTTCGGGTCCTAGACCATCTAAACCCCAACGATCTGTATTTGATTAGCAGTTGCTGCTGAACTTGGATAAAGCTCTAAGGTTGTCTGGAAAACATGGATACAGCCAATGACTATATCCATGATTTCCACATAGCCTTAGGGCTTTATCCAAGTTCAGCAGCCACCGCTAATCAAATGCCGAAAGTTCAGGTTCGGATGCACTCGAGCTGCTCCAGGGTCACTCATCTCTAGTCGCGTCTAAGTACAGAGCAGCAGAGGTATGTGTGTTACCGTGTGTGTGTGTGTGTGTGTGTGTGTGTGTGTGTGTGTGTGTGTTGATATAACATTGTGTGTGCTTGTGGATATGTTTGTACAGCTGAGTGTGTGTGATACAGCTGAGCTGAGAATGTATGGTGTAGCAGAGCTGAATGTGTAGCTGAGCTGACAGTGTATGGTGTAACAGAGCTGAGTGTGTGTTGTGCATGCAGCAGCTGTATATGTGTAGGTACAAGGCACTGTCATTTGAATAAACTTTGACCCCTTCACTGCATTATCACTTTCATGACCTTAGACAACTAGGGAAGTTTAATTAGCATAAAATATTTTTTTCCTGTTTTCAGTGGTCAAACCAGGGGTGCGTCTTATAGACAGGTACGTCTTATAAAGCGAAAAATACGGTACACCCATAACAATGGCTGCCATAAGCCTATTGTCACTGTACTGCAGTCAAAGTCTTTACATGTAACTTATTAGTTCAAAATAAAGTGTCTGCCCATAACACAAATATATATTTTTATATAGGTCACAGGGAAATGCTGAAAATAGGGATTTGATCAATTCATGGAAGATGTTACAGGAGAAGTCAGCTAATTGAGACCTGTGTGAGTCAGGGATTTGATCAAGTCACTTACTTTAAGGAAATCGCCCCACAGAGAAGTTATTTTAACATTGTCCATGAATTGATTAAATCCCTATTTTCATCAATCATTTTCCTGCAAGATAGAGTATAGAATATATACACATACATACAGTGGTACCTTGGTTTAAGAGCGTTTTGCAAGAAGATCAGTTTTTCAAAATTGTGACTCCCGGTACTGGGTGGGAGGGGGAGGGGGGAGGGGCATGGGCTGCATAGCGGGGTCTACAGCACTGTACTCTGACCCAGGAAGTCTCCTTCACCTTCCATATCATAGCAGATCCACTTCAGGCTGGGGCTTACATCAGGGGACAGGACTGTGGAGGTAATCTCTCCATACCTGTAACCTCTCTCTCCCCAGACAGAGAGTGCTGCATGTATGTGCCCACATCTCCCTGCTCCTTCCTTCCTGCTCCCTGCAGTCTCTGTCCGCCCTTGTGTTTCCCATCCTCTCCATTACTGTGCAGTAATTTATAATATCACAGATTCTGCTGTTTCTGAATGTTTGTTTCATCTGTTTTACATGTTACTCAGAATAATAAATTATGTTTGGGGTGTGGAACCAATTGTCTGCATTCCTATGATTTCTTATGGGAAAAATTTGCTTTGGTTTAAGAGTGGATTTGGATTACAAGCGCCGTCCCAGAACGAATTATGCTCGTAATCCAAGACACCACTGTGTGTGTGTGTGTGTGTGTGTGTGTGTGCACAAGTTACGGTCTTCTACCAGGGGCCCAGAATACAGTCCAACGCCATGTTCCCACATAGTATTAGGCCATGTTCTCCCACAGTATTGTGCAACCAAAACCAGGAGTGGATTGAAATCACAGAAAGGTTATGTTCCCACATTGTTGGAATTTAGTAAATGGCCGTCATTTAATGGCAAGTAACGGCCATTGTTTTGAAATAACAGGATTTGCCATTAAATGGCAGCCATCCACTCAATTTCAACAGTGTGAACAGAGCCTTTCTGTGGTTTCAATCCACTCCTGGTTTTAGTTGCAAAAATCCCAAGCGGGAACACAGCCTAACGGTGCATTCGCAAATGGTTAAATAAAACTCTACGTAAAAACAGCTTCCAGCGCAGTTTACAAATCAGTGTGGTTTACAGAAAACACCAAGTTTTCAGCTCCCACTTCAATAAGGTGGTTTAAAACTGCAAGAACAGCGCTGGGGGGAGGACGGACTATTTTTACACAGTGGCAGCTCACACTGAAAGCAGTAAGGATGGGTTCACACTACGTTTTTGCAAAAACTTTTAAATTAAAAAAACTGATGCATTTGTGTGCATCCGTTTTTCCATTGACTTCAATTATAAAAAAAAAAAAAAAAGAATTTTTTTTTTAAATGTACACAAAAAACGTAGACCAACTCATTTTTTCATTATTTTTTTTTATAATGGAAGTCAATGGAAAAACTGATCAAATCAGATGCAAAAAAAAATTTCCATCCGCTTTTCATCCTTTTTTGCAAAAAACAAAAACAAAAAACAGCATAAGGGTGCGTTCACACCTACAGGATCCGCAGCAGATTTGATGGTGTGTTCAGTTATTTAAATGAAATCTGCTGCGGATCCAATAAGTGTGAACATACCCTAAGAGCTTGGGAGCATCCAAAAACAGCTGTACATTGAAAACCAGGTAGAGAGAAAAGAGAAAAAACACACATGCCGATATGCGAGCTGTCTTGAAAGCTTTGCATGCAGTTTATACCTGTGGTTTTTATTCAGGTGAACATACCCCAATGCAGGTTTAAAACCGATCCAGTCAATAAATCTAACGCATAGGAGGAACCTGACTATATACAAGATTATACAGGAGCACCAAAGAAATCACAGATCAGCAGCTATCCCCATGTGTCTCAAGATGCTCGATAAAGGCCGCGTCAGCTGAATCATCAGAGCTGGGGGGGGGGGGGGGGGGGGGGAATTCTTGAATTATTGATCTGTGCGCCGTCACCAATGCCCTTTCTATAATGGTTGTGGAATTGAGATGAACCATTGGCCATAGTGGAAAGTGATCACTCGTGTAGGGGAATGAAACACTTCCTGCCATGTTCCCCACCAGAGATCAAAACATTATGGATCCCAGCGTAGGACCCCTCTGATGGGCAATCAGGAGGGTGAAAATGAACAACCCTTAGAGGAGAGGTGTGGATACCAAAATGAGTACAGATTCCATCCTAAACATATCCTCGGTCTGGGGTCTTGGCTCACAGCCATCCCACAGGTCCTGAAGGACACAGCACAGAAGGCACATAATACCGTCATGTAGCAACAACGCAGAGTGCTGCTACTGCCCTGGTTTTGTTGGCAGAGGCCAATGCAGGAAGCTACATACATTGCGCCCTCTACTGGCAGGGTACTGGATATTGTAAGACCTCAAGGGAGCAGGGGTAGGGAACCTTGGCTCTCCCAGCTGTTGCAAAACTAAAACTCCCATCATGCCTGGATAGTAAAGGCTAAAGCTTTGGCTGTCCAGGCATGATGGGAGTTGTAGTTTTCTCGAGGAAGATTTCTCAACACTTTTAAAAGACAGTAACACACGCTTCCTCGCAGTGATCATGTGGCCAGGTCTGCACGAACATCACTAGACTCTTCTTGCAGCCTTTCTTTAATCAGCCATCGGACGCACATCTAAAATAAGGAGAGACGTGCAGCCCCGGACACACTGATGTGTGCGGGACCGCTCGCTGCAGCAGTCCCGCACACATCAGTAACCCAGGCAGTGCAGGAACGTATATGTACAGATTACTGACCTGACAGGAAGGGGTTAAACCAACATCATACATACGGCCAAACTGTGCTCCATGCTCCCTCTGTGCCGATTTTTTTTTTTTTTTTGAACCGAGAAAAGACAAAACGCAGGGAGTCCCTGTCCTTTATGCGCTCACACAAAGAGAGAGACACCTGTTCATCATGCAGGTTGTATATCACCTGAAGGCAATTAACAGGCCAATTATATTATTAACTGTTGCTAATTATATTCTCAGCTCTGCAGGTTACCAGGAGACAATGCTCTGTGTTATGTAACAATTCAGTCAGTATAATGTCACTGTGTGGTAACAGAGGTTTTGGTGCTGTGCGACAGGAGAGCTGACCATACAATGCAAGCATCCCCAGGATTCTCCGTTACTGAATATAGATGTCCATGCGAACAGAGAGACACCTAGTGGCTCTATGTAAAATGATGATTTTAACATAGGAAACACACTATAAAAAAATAAATAAACTTGCAATCACAACCAGTTTATTTCTTAAAAAAAAAAAAATTATAATAAATAAATATTTATATATATTTGTGAAAGTGCCTCCAAAATGACCCAGTGGACCGCGCAAATTTTGATCTTAGTGTTTTCGTTTTTCCCTCCTACCCTTCTAAGAGCTCTAGCACTCTCAGTTTTCTATCTACAAGCCATGTAAGTGCTTGTTTTTTACAGGAATAGTTGTACTGTGTAATGGCGTCATTCATTCTACCATAACATGTATGACGGAATCCCAAATATATTATTTATGAAGATATAAATAGGTGAAATCGTAAATAAGAATGCAATATGGTAACGTTTGGGGGGTTCCTGTGTCTACGTAATGCACTATATGGTAACAGCGACATGACACTATTATTCTATAGGTCAGTCTGAACACAACCATATGCAGGTTACACAGATTCTCTAATGTTATATATATATATATATATATATATATATTTTTTTTTTTTATGAAATCCTTTTTTTGGCAATTAAATATTAATAAAATGGGCCTATTGTGACGCTTATAACGGTTTTTCACCTACGGGGCTGTATGGGGTGTCATTTTTTCCGCCATGATCTCTAGTTTTTATTAATACCATATTTGTGAAGATCGGACGTTTTGATCACTTTTTATAGATTTTTTTTTAATATATAATGTAACATAAAATCGGTAATCTGCGCACTTTTTCCCCTCTTTTCGTGTACGCCGTTTACCGGTCACAATGACGCTTGTTATATTTTAATAGATCGGACAATTACGCACGCTACGGTATATTATATGTTTATCTATTTATTTATTTTTATATGTTTTATTTATATAATGGGAAAGGGGGGTGATTTAGACTTTTATTGGGGGAGGGGCTTTGGGGTAGTGTGTTAGTGTTTTGAACTTTTTTTTTTTTTTTTTACACTTTTGAAGTCCCTTTGGGGGACTTTTACATACAGTACTTTGATTTTTACACTGACCATTGCTATGCCATAGGCATAGCATTGATCAGTGTTATCGCCGATCTGCTCATTGAGCCTGCCTGTGCAGGCTCAGTGTAGCAGATCGCCGATCGGACCGCACGGAGGCAGGTAAGAGACCTCCAGCAGTCCGTTTCAATGATCGGGACAGGGGACTCCCCCTGTCACTTACACGCAGCGTGTCATTACCGGTGAGGTCCCGGCTGCTGTTTGCAGCCGGCCCCCACCTGCTATGAAGCGCGCTCCGCTCCGGAGCACGCTTCATAGCGGGAGAAACACCCAGGACGTAAGGTTACGTCATGGGTCGTCTGGGGGTTAAATAGGGCTCTCGGGAACAGCCCAATTGCCAAGGTAAAGCACATTTAGGTGTTGATCTGTAAGAGAAAATCCTCAAAAGACTTAATTTTTCTGTAAACTCAATGGAATTATTAAATATCACGTGATGTCTACAGCTGAGAATTGCTAACAAGTCACTAATGACTAGACAAGGGATGGGAGATTGGAATACTACAGCAGGACAACAGGCTGGGGTCTCACACACACACACACACACACACGAGGGGGGGGGGACCCCGGCTTACATGCTGGGCACTTCCATTTATTATGTGTTCTGGACACTTATCTCACTTAGTGCCTGTTTACACTACGAAATTGTTGGCAAAATTCTGAACCCCCGGTCTGTGAACTCTGCGACGAATCCCATCTGCTCTCTCTTTCAATGGGAGGCCTTGCACGTCCCTCTGCTCAAATTGACATGTCAATTTTTTGAGCGGAGAGCAGAGGCACGCGAGGCCTCCTATTGAGAGAGAGCAGATGGGATTCCTCGCAGAGTTCACAGACCGGGGGTTCAGAGCGGAATTTTGGCACTGATTCCGTAATGTGGACAGGCCCTTACGGGGCAAGGCTTCTCCTTCCTGCTGGATAGACTGGCCGTTTCCTTGATGCGGTTTTACAGCATTTTTTAGAAGGCTGAACGTGCAAACACACCCTAAAAATTCTACTAGTGATTTTAAAACCTACATGAACTTCTACACGAGGCATGAACAAATCCGAACCATTACCAAAGGCCAGCAGTGCTGCAAGGCTGGGGTCATGTCACCAGCTGGCGAGTAACAGCAGCTCATACAGATAATAAAAACAGGGGTTTTTTTTTTAGGATAAAAATTAAAAATTACATAAACCCAATTACAAAAAGTTTCTTAAAATTGCCGGTACTATTGCTCTCTGCAAATTTTCTGTGACACTTTAAGAGTACAGACACACACACACCGTATACGCAGCAGATTTGATGGTGCAGATTTGATGCTGTGTTCAGTTATTTAGATCTAATCTGCTGCGTATCGCAGCCGTAAATACGCTGCGTATACGGTGTGTGTGTTTGTACCCTAAGGCCTCATGCGTTCCTAGGTATGCGAGAACCTGGCCTTACTGGTTTCACCTCTTACAGAATGAATCTTTGACAGCTGAACCCCTATATCCCTCAATGTGTTCGCCAACAAAAAAACAAACAAGATGCAGTGTGAACCCAGCCTTAGCCACCAGCCAAGAAAAAGCAGGGATGTGATGAAATTGCTTTTGAGGCCGCGTTCACACAGTCGTAGTTTTGTTTACATAATTTGAGCCTGATTATGTGAGCTCCGCACATTTATCTAACATGACTGACTGCGGTTTACCATGTGATTGGCATTACCAGGCTTAACCAAATCATTTGCCAAGAAAAAAAAGATCTGTAATGAAACCTGTAATGCTCAATCACATGGCAAAATGAAAATCCCAGCGTAGCCCAGGCCTAAAAAGCCAAAGCAGACATGGCCTATACTCTTATACTCCTACAGAATGCATTTTTACTGTAAATCAGACTACAATTCCTTTGACTGCTCACACTGACTTGCTGAACGTGTGGCCAGCAGTTTTTTTTGTTTTTTTTTATATCAGCTAACCAGAAGCAGACTCAGCCAAAAACAATGTTATCCAATGTCTTAAGCCGGAATTAAATACCCTTCGGTGAGTAAACGTAGCAGCCAAACCCTATGGGAATGAAGTTATGAACCAGCCTTAAAAGGGTAACTGAGTGAGCACTGAACAGCTATCCTTATGTTATCGGGACTCGCTAAACAGCCGCAAAGCCATACCCACACAGTGTCCAATCGCTGTTTGACAGTAACATTGGGCAGCTATTGATCAGCATCAGCACCAGGACATACGGAGGAAGTAGAGCGGCCATAGAACAGAGAACGTAGGACCTTTCCTGCTCTGCAGATTGTCTCATTGCCTAATAGAACCCAAGGCCATTACTCACCTTACTAATGTGTCTGGCTTACTAAGCTGGTTGTTTGGAATACAGTTCTCTGTGGGGTCTTTGTGCATGCTCGGACTTTTACTAGTGCATTTCTTCTTGTCATTCTTGCTGGATGCTGAAGAGGGGATAGTCCCATTGGATGAGCTGTGGCTCCGAGGAGATGAGTTTGCAGTCCCTGTGGTGTTCTTGTAGTTCTTAGAGGAAGCGGTGCACATGTCCTCCTTTAGGAGGTTCTCTGTGCTCCCCAAGTCATTATTTAGTCGTTTACTGTTGATATGATTCTCCATATACTCAATCTCCTGTACTTTAGAGTCTGTAGGCTGAAGGATGTTGTTGTTAATCCCCAAATTGTGTCTTTTCACATCCTTGTCTTTGCCTTTTTCTTTATACTCCAGCTCTGGTAATGTGCTGGATATCTTTTTATTTGAGGAGAGTCCATTGTGCTGTAACAGTATTGAAGAATCCATTTCAGATAAACCCTTGGCGGCTGTGGTATGAAAAAAGAAAAAAAAGTTAACACTGAATGGTAATATAACCCTGATAAAGTCCAATATCCACAAATTTCCACCTGGACAGCGGAGTAACAGGGCCTATGGTTCCCACTAAATACACAGGCAAAATCCACTGCACCCCCATTAGTGCTGCCATTCACCCCCATTAGTGCAGCCATTGGTACCTACCTTCCTCGGCTTCCCTTTCTTGCCTCTGTAACATCTGCTGCTCGGGGGGTAGCGCCTGTTGCAGGAGCTGCATATAAAACTCATTCTCCTTCTGGACTTCTTTCTGTTTTCTTAACCGCATTTTATAACTGACGTAGCTTTTAAAGCCAAAGCCCAATGTGACTACAGGATATCCAATACTGTGCAAAGAGAGAACAAACAAGACTCAGAGTTGGCAGCTAAAAGTTACACTCACACTTACACTCAGCGGCCACTTTATTAGGTACACCTGTCCAACTGCACGTTACCACTTAATTTCTAATCAGCCAATCACATGGTGGCAACTCAGTGCATTTAGGCATGTAGACATGGTCAAGACAATCTCCTGCAGTTCAAACCGAGCATCAGTATGGGGAAGAAAGGTGATGTGAGGCCTTTGAACGTGGCATGGTTGTTGGTGCCAGAAGGGCTGGTCTGAGTATTTCAGAAACTGCTGATCTACTGGGATTTTCACGCACAACCATCTCTAGGGTTTACAGAGAATGGTCCGAAATAGAAAAAACATCCAGTGAGCGGCAGTTCTGTGGGCGGAAATGCCTTGTTGATGCCAGAGGTCAGAGGAGAATGGGCAGACTGGTTCCAGCTGATAGAAAGGCAACAGTGACTCAAATAGCCAACCGTTACAACCAAGGTAGGCAGAAGAGCATCTCTGAACGCACAGTATGGCCAACTCTGAGGCAGATGGGCTACAGCAGCAGAAGACCACACCGGGTGCCACTCCGCTCAGCTAAGAACAGGAAACTGAGGCTACAATTTGCACAAGCTCATCGAAATTGGACAGTAGAAGATTGGAAAAACGTTGCCTGGTCTGATGAGTCTCGATTTCTGCTGCGACATTCGGATGGTAGGGTCAGAATTTGGCGTCAACAACATGAAAGCATGGATCCATCCTGCCTTGTATCAACGGTTCAGGCTGGTGGTGGTGGTGTCATGGTGTGGGGAATATTTTCTTGGCACTCTTTGGGCCCCTTGGTAACAATTGAGCATCGTTGCAACGCCACAGCCTACCTGAGTATTGTTGCTGACCATGTCCATCCCTTTATGACCACAATGGACCCAACATCTGATGGCTACTTTCAGCAGGATAATGCGCCATGTCATAAAGCTAGAATCATCTCAGACTGGTTTCTTGAACATGACAATGAGGTCACTGTACTCCAATGGCCTCCACAGTCACCAGATCTCAATCCAATAGAGCATCTTTGGGATGTGGTGGAACGGGAGATTGGCATCATGGATGTGCAGCTGACAAATCTGCGGCAACTGTGTGATGTCATCATGTCAATATGGACCAAAATCTGAGGAAGCTTCCAGCACCTTGTTGAATCTATGCCACCAAGAATTGAGGGAGTTCTGAAGGCAAAAGGGGGTCCAACCAGTTACTAGCATGGTGTACCTAATAAAGTGGCCGGTGAGTGTATGTCAATGTAAGCCTAGACAGCCAGCCTTCTGCAGCAAGGAGAGAGACAGTAAGAGAAGCGCTTATGGAGGTGCTTCTCCTAGCTCATTCCAGCAATCAGTGGGGGGGGGGGGGGGAAATGTCAGCCTGCTCTGAGGGGATGATTGACAGGTAGAAAGACTATTTAGTACTCCTGTACTTCCTGTCAATCCTCCCCCCCACTGCACGCTGACAGGCAGAGAGCTGTGACTAGTCACGAGCGGCTCCCTGCCCAGATGACTAGTTGCCACCCCTCTCCCGGCCTTGTGCGCCAGACTAAAGCTACTTTTCCTTTGATGTAAAGATACCAGCGCAGACGTGGCAAGTAGCTGCACAGTAGATTTATACTGTGCTGCTGGGAACCATATAAGCACAATCATGGTGATTGTTTCCCTTTAAGTAGTCAAAATCTATAGACATCTGTTGGATTAAGTGGATGAGAATCCTTATGTTTCTAGCCCAATACCAGCCCTTCCTAAGAACTGACCCCCACACCTTATAAAAAATAAGTCACTGACTAGCCATCATGGTGATGGACCCCAGCAATTCAGTACAGATGGACTCTGACCAACGGTGGTTTCCTGAATCCAATCTCAAACCATCCTGTGAGGCAGACTGGTCAAAGGGAAAGGCTGTGTTTTAACCCCGGCTGAAGTGAATCGAAGGCTAGCCCATGTGTATATCTAGTGGAAAAGTGTCAAACTCAGGCCCTCCAGCTGTTACAAAACTACAATTCCCATCATGCCTGGACAGCTAAAGAGTCGGCTTGATGGGACTAGTAGTTGTGTAACAGCTGGAGGGCCAGAGTTTGACATCCCTGATCTAGTGCATTGGGTTGGGGGAAAAATAGATACAGATAGAGGAGCCCCCTGGTGTCTTTACCTTCGCCTAGTGCCTGCTCCTCTTTACTCTATACAAAATACTCTAATAGCACAAACAGGAATGAGTTGTCTGTACGAGATTTACCAGTGTGCAGCAAATGGACGACATAGGTCTACATGAAAATTCTTCAGATCTTTAAACCTAATGGCTGCTTCAATATACACAAAGAGTATCCACAGCGAGACTGTAGGTAGACACACGCCTCTTTCTGCAGAAGGAAGACAAACAGACGGCATTAGGAAGAGAAAAAAAAAAAAAAGACAACTTTCTAGTTTTTGACACTGGGTTTATCTTTTCAAACACTTAAGGAGAGACCACCACTAAGTCAGTCAGCCCCTCATCCCCTGTCCACAGGAGAACTTTTTCAGACAAGAATATCCCCTAAATCACTTTAAGGGTATAAACCCACACACCGTATATGCAGCGTATTTACTGCTGCGATACGCAGCAAATACGCAGCAAACACGCAGCAAAAACGCAGCAGATTAGATCTAAATAACTGAACACAGCATCAAATCTGTACCAACAAATCTGCTGCGTATTTGTTGCGTATCTGCTGTGTATATGGTGTGTGTGTTTGTACCCTAAGACTGGTTAAAAAGAATTGGATATAATAGACAGAATTCCCGCAGACATTCAAATCATAAGGACAATTTCCATGTAGACAAATGTGTGTGTGAGATTATCCGCAGCAAGGACTTTCCATAGAAACATTCAAATGTCGGGGAACCAGAGAAGAAGAAGTTTCTAATAATCAAAAATGGACATAAGAGGTGATAAGCCCATAAGGAGACTACAACCATATAAACAACCTTTTCAGAAAACAAATCTCCAATCTGTGCACCCCCCACTCCCCCCCCCCCCCCAAAACACTGGCACCTATAGCTGAAAGGCAGAGGTGGGGAAAAGGCACAGCTACACAACAACCCAGGCGCAGGGTTCCTACAGCCAAAGGGGACATAACCCGGTCCAGAAGTATTGCCAAAAAGCACAGTGGTGGCAAAAAGGGGCAGAAGCGTTGCAGACTTAGGCTCCGTTGTCACCAGAGTTAGGCTATGTTCACAATATGTAAAAAACAAAAACAAAACAAAAAAAAACCCACACAGCTGTTTTTACATACTGTGAACATAGCCTTAAAGTGCTTCTTTTGGAAAATAATGGCACCAGCAAGAATTCTGACAACAGCAATGCACTTTTACTATTAGCTACAGAAAGGTACCAGTGGTCTGAAAAGGGTTATGGAGGGGGTCCAGATATGCTTTGAAGATTGCACAGAAGCTTTATGTGATAGGATGCTCAAGATACTATATCTTACATTCCAGGGTCCATTCACACGTACTGGATCTGCTGCAGATTTTATACAATGTTCTCTCATTAAGTTACACTGATATCTGCATCAGATCCCATACGTCTGAGTGGTCACTTAACCTCCCAGTGCTATAACAGATTGTTCCTTGTCCAATCCCAGGGTGCATATATCTCCTGGTGTCGTCCTTATAAAAACACTTAATATCAGACACTGCATAACCTCTCAGGATATTTTTTTACCCTAGGACTGGACATGAATTGAGCAAAAGGGGGGAGGTGGGGCCTAAAGATTTGCTTCAATGGGAGACACTTGGAAAAATTAAAAGGTGTATTCCAGCTACCCACAGGTTAGGGGCCAAGTGTCTGATCACAAGGGGCCTGAACTCTGTGGCTTCTGGCAATTGCAAGAATGGGGACCTAACTGCACACGCTAAATGGAGCACCAGGTCAGCACTTAAGCCCAGCCCTTCCATTCATTCTATACGGAGCTGTTCTTAGCCATCTTTAGAGAATAAATAGAGTGCGCATCGACCCATCACTCCATTCAGTGGACAGAATCAGGGCCCCCTTCTTGCAGTTGCAGACGGCCCAAAGGTTAGACCCCCCCCTTCCCCCGTCAAGGATCAGCAAAGTATGAAAGGTTTGGATGAGAACAGCATGGTGTGAACAAGCCCGTACTGTGGTTTTGCATCATCTCAGCATCGTCCTATACCATGGCTTCTCAAACTTTTTCTACTGGAGCCTCACCCAACAAACCAAGGCAATGCCTGGGCCTCACCAGACTGACCAAGAGGGTGCCCGGGCCTCACCATCTATGGTGATTGAAAGTCCATTCAAAAGCTGAAAATAATGCTAGGGCTACCTTACACCTGTCTCCCAAGCTCTATATGCGAATAAAGCAAGTAAAAAAATAAATTAAATAATGTCACTAAAATGGAGAATTTTGCAAATAACAAAAAGGACTGTGCAAATCATAGTTACTTTTGTGAAAACTGGCTCCCCAGCTGGACCTCACCAACAACTAGGGGGCGCCTCACTGGAGAGGCCTGCCTCACAGTTTGAGAAGCACTGGTCTATACAGTGCTACTGGACCAAGAATGGAGTTTTTATTCAATGTAATTGACTTGCAAAGTATGTGCATACACCAGAAGAAATACCATATAACATATATGCCAACTTGAGGCTTACCTGTGTGCCACACATATTGTACCCAAACATAGGTACTAGCTGCAAAAAACAGCCATTGCACTGGTATAAATAGGAGACATATTATATCTGACGTGAATGCTACACACACAAAAAATACTGAGAAGGCCTGCAACGAGAAGAAAACAGAGGAACGGTTAGATGCTGGAAAAACGTGTGCAATATAAACAGGAGCAATAGTATTAACCCCCATAACATGAATAAAGTAACCTCTGGCTTATATATAGCAGTGACTATATGCTCACACTGGTGTCATGGCGCCTGTATCTGCAGGTACCGCAGGGCAAACGTCGCCAGGGGAAGATGGCACACCAGACAGGGGGAAGATGGCACATAAAGTCTGGGTTACTATTACTGAAAACCCTTATGAAATAGCAAACCACACCAGTGTGAGCAGAGCAGAAAAAGTTACTCGTACAAAAGCAATGGAAAAGATCATACAAATAAGTAGTCAAAACTCAATACAAGTTCAATAGGAACAGAAATATGTGACCTATCTTCCATCAGCCACATGGACTGCGCTCGTATGTTTTAGCTGCCACAGGATGGCAAAACCACGGCCACATGCAGTAGCCAATTTTCAGTCAAACGTGGCCCCATTCACACCTCCGTGTATTTTGCAGACCATAATTTGAATCTACAAAATTCATCCGAAGTATCATCCATATTTTTGTGGATCCGTAATAGAGGAAAGTGATTGTGAAAAAAAAATAAATAAAAAGATGAATGGTCAAAATGGCGACGCTAGCTAAAATTTCAGATCCATATTATTGGATGTTACGGAAGTAATGTCTGCAAAAATTTAGATCCCATAAATTTCGATGAGTGTCTGACCGCAGCACGGACACACCAACAGAAGTCTATGGGATCAGTCTTTATTGCGGACATTACTTGCGTAACGTCAAAACACAAAAAAATACAGATCCGCAGTTCACAGTTGGCGTCATCATTTTGACCATAGTTTCCATTTTTACAGACCTAAAATATGGTTCAGAAAAATATACGATAGGCGTGTGACTGAGGCCTAATGCAAACTGTTAATAAAGACATAGGAGCGGCTTTAGGAAAAAGGTTTGAAGAGCAGAACATACATACCAAGCCCTGGTATCTGAAGGAATCATAGACGCTTCTGATGAACAGCCAGAACGGCCACAGGTATTCAAATCTGA
This sequence comes from Dendropsophus ebraccatus, assembly GCF_027789765.1. NCBI lineage: Eukaryota > Metazoa > Chordata > Amphibia > Anura > Hylidae > Dendropsophus > Dendropsophus ebraccatus. The sequence goes on from NC_091458.1 coordinate 158,122,465, forward strand.
ACTCCAACACAAAGTCCGCCAGCAACACGAGGGCCCAGACCACAAGGAACTTCAGATACAGGAAGGTACTGCAGGGACAACAAACACATCAGTCACACCGGCCCAAAATAAATGAGAGGTTTACCAGCTGCAGATCATGGACAGTGACTTCATAGGATATTTAGTACAGAAACAGGTTTTTTCTAATTATGTTTCTATTTTCTGACTGGAATTTTATTTTTATTGTTTAAGCATTATTATGGGGGCTGCCATCTTACCTGAACTGTTTTTAACATCATTTAGTGAGATGCTTTACAGCAAGCCCCGCGGACACAAACACCTTCAGGCCCCATTATTGGTAGGGCAGATAGGAAAGCATGCTCAGTGACCTGTGCAGGGTCACTGTATGGACAAGGGGAGGATGGGCTCTTATCTACTGTTGTCACCTTTCGCTGTGATTCTGTACAGATCACTTTCTAGCAGCCGTCTCCTTATCAGCCTCAGCTTAGTTTTATGCTTAGTGATCAAAATACTGCAAGATTTTAGGATTATTTATCAGAAAGAAAAAGAAAAAAATAGTTTAGCATACAAATTTTCATCCCACAGTATGTAAGTGTCACAAACTACGTGTTGAGACCACCAGGATCACAAAGTAGCATGCGCTTCCCTCTCCAGCTCACCAGGCCATGTCCTGCAAGAAGTGGGATTAAGCAGAGAACTGGGGAGTGAGGGTCCATTTACACAGAAAGATTATCTGCCAAAGATTTGAAGCCAAAGCCAGAAACAGACTATAAACAAACAGAGACCAGGTCATAAAAGAAAGCCTGAGATTTCTCCTCTTTTCAAATCAATTCCTGACTTTGGCTTCAAATCTTTGGCAGATAATCTTTGTGTAAATGGACCCTTCCGCTGTTTAATTCTCAAGTGAGGATCTCAGAGGACCAAAACTGTATAAGTTGTATCAGTACAGTCCTGCAGAGGTTTAAGCACTTTGGTGCTCCCGGCATCATGATGCTACACAACGTCCGGAGAGTCCACCACGCTGCTTCACACCCCGTAGCTTCTGTGGATTATGAAGTGTGAGTGTTGTGTAAATTGTGTAAAACAGCCAGCTCAGCTTTCCTACAAGTTCTGGCAGCCACAAGTCGACTTTAGAATGAGAGCTCCCCCAATCCCTAGAGTTAGGCCGCATTCCGCATGGAACACGGACGTGGCAGGCTTGTTCCAAACATGCAGCCTTAGGGGCAGGTCCCAGAGGAAAGACCCCCATCTTGGGAACTTTAAAAGCCATATTGCATGGTCCGATCGCCCAAAGAACACGAGCACCATTCTGTCATCTTACACAAACAGATAGCGAGTGTGGCGGAGCCCGAAGGGTCGGTAATCGGCGAGGTAAGGTAATAATCGTTCAGTGTAATAGGGACTTTAGGGTGCGCTCACAGAAAAAAAGAAAAATGCACAGACGCAAACATGTCGTTCGAAATTACTTTTTTTGGGGGGGGGGGGGGGGGATTTATAAAACATTGTGTAAAGTGAAAATGGCTCAGTCGCCCCTAGCAACCAATCAGATTCCACCTCACAGACTCTTTGGAAAATGAAATCTGATTGGTTGCCGGGGTGACTGAGCCAGTCTCACTTCACACCATGTTTGATAAACCTCCCCCATTGTTTCCAGTACCAAGCACTTGTGCTGCCGTTTTTGTATTGTAACATTAGAAGCGCTGTTTTTTTGCCACCCATTAATCTCAACAAAAGAGAAATACAGAATGTATTGTGTGAGAAGTGACATGACTATGAGCACGTTCTCCAGCTGAAGCCAATGGGGAAGTTAGACTGCCTGAGGCCCAAACCTGCGGATGAAAAACAGGTTTTACCATGTGAACAGATCCTTATGGGTTGCTCCTTAGGATGAGCCTTTAATACCAAGGAACTAACTTTTCAAACTGTCTTCTTACATAATCTGCGACTTCTATACCACAAAATTGGTAAAGATTGTTCAATAAGTTCCGAGAAGAGACCACAACCATATCCAAATCCCGGATAGTAAAGACTAGAGATGAGCGAACCTGGAGCATGCTCGAGTCGATCCGAACCCGAACGTTCGCCATTTAATTAGCGGCGGCTGCTGAAGTTGGATAAAGCCCTAAGGCTATGTGGAAATCATGGATATAGTCATTGGCTGTATCCATGTTTTCCAGACAACCTTAGAGCTTTATCCAAGTTCAGCAGCCACCGCTAATCACATGCCGAACGTTCGGGTTCGGATCGACTCGAACCCGGTTCGCTCATCTCTAGTAAAGATCAATGGCATGATATTCTAAATCCATCATTGTCCAGAGCCTGATTTTAAAGGGGCACACCACTTAAGAAAATTTAACTCTGCTGAATCCCCACCCATAATCTAAACTTGTTTGTAAAAGGTTTCTATTAGATGAATTAGGCCATTTGCCTGCAGCACATCCTGAAGCTGCAGAAAATCCTCACTCCCTTGTCCAACTGGTCCACTTCCTGGTCTCCAATCCAGTCCTTCCCCTCCCTTCTGAGACCAAAGTCACATGATCTGTCGCTAATGTTGCTAGGAAAGCTGTAACACCTCATCTCCAACCCCGCCTATCACTGACATCACACCAATCAGTAAGCACCAGGAAGAGGAAAAACAACAAAACAGCCTCCTGAGCAGTATAGGGGAAAGAAGACAGTTTCAATTAGCTCTCCCTTTCTAATCTATGCAATTAACGGTCAGATACTTGGCAGTTGGCTCTAAAGTGCAATGCATGCTGGGAGATGAAGTTTCTTAGTCTGTGCCATCTTGGATATAGGCCTACTTTAAAAAAAATAAAAAACTTGTGACTCAGGAATGGAGACAGCTAGAAAGACGGAGATGGCTCAAAATACTCAGGGAGCCTTGTCGAGTAAGACTCTTGGGTGGAATAGCCCTTTAACAGAATGGAAGTGGAGATAAATCACACCTGAAGGGGTAGGCTGGAAAGTGTCCAAATACTGCAACACAGGTGCTATCATCCTATTTGAATGAGAGACACCTGAGAAGTAAGCAGCAAGTGATACATCAGCCACATGCTTTGTGTACGTTGCTTCTGCATCCTGGAACAGCAGATTTGATTTTTCTAGATTACTGTAACATTAGAAAGGCAAATATAAGGGGGAGCAGGAGGCTCAATGATCTACGGAAGTGAAGCAATGAAAAGTTTGACTTACATAACCTCAGCAGAAGAAAAATATCATCTAGTTGTCTGATAAACCAAAAAAAAAAAAAAAAAAAAAATTAAGAGCCGGGCATAGTATAAGTTCCTTTGGTTAGAAAGGAAACAACCATTAGTAGAGGACTTCATGGTGAAATTATTGTAGGAGCTCTAATTAAATCTTCAAAATGTAGGGACCCCCTTACTTTCAGGGTTTGGCAGCCATTCACTACACATGCAACTTCACCCTGACGCTTGGCAGAGCATTTACGCATAGGCCTCTGTCGGATACCTCCTCGGCGGATTATCTCCTGTAGTATGGCTCCCATACACGAGATTATGGGTTCAGCCAAATGATCATGGCCAGAAGTAGTGCTGTGTATATGTGGATGGAAAATCTGTATACAAAATAGCAGCCCAGCGGAAAGCATTTAGACACCATTCATACGCAGAGGGAAGTGATCTGCATCGAGCAACTCTGCCATTTATACAAAGTTTTGACCTGTTCTGGAGACATTTTAAAAAGCTTGGATAGCACCAGGTCTCAGTCCTGAGACCAGTTGTGAGTTGTAACCGGGGGAAGCACACAGGAGGCCGGGAGTGGAGCATGCTGCCATGTGTTACCCTAGTTATCACGCACTATTGAGCGCTGCAGGACACCGATCAAGTATACATGCCAGCCTATAGCAGTGGGGACAAATTGAAAAATAAAAAATAAAGCTGGAATGCTTCTTTAACTTAGGCTAATTATATTGTTAACTTTTGGTAATTCTATTAACATCCAAAGCAGTGGAGTCCATTTGCCGCAGCTCTGAATAGCTGGTCATACACCAGGGGACTCATTTATCACACTAGTGTAAAGTAGATCCGGCTCAGCAGCTGCAGTATTGTGTCCTACATGATCCAGGGACGACTTCTGAGGGAATAAGATAAAGCAGCTTCTCCTGTGTGTGCAGTGGATGCAGCCAGTCTCCAGCATCCATGTCCTGAACTACTCACAACTAGACTAGATGGAGCACGTGATCTTTTCCTGCTGACAATCGTCTAGGTTTCTAATTAATATTCACCATACACCAAGAAACACTGCTAACAATGTCAGATACCTGTGATATAGAGGGGTCAGCCATAGTGATACAGAGGGCTCAGCTATAGGCCCAGATTTATCAGCTCTCTATCAGCATCTGTGCTCCTGAATCATCGCAGCCCCACAGGAACTACCTGTTCAGCCAGTCAGTGACTGCAGGTGTGCCCCACCCCACTCACTGATTGGCTGAGAAGGCATTTCTGAGTGGAGCCGTGACATCACAGGATCGGCAGCCCAGCAGGGGACAATAAGCACTGCGGGGGCATGGAGATGGGTAAATAGGACTTCTTTATTATGATCCCACCTACCCCCTTTAATCTCCACCTGTTTTTCACACACACAGCCTGCTGCAGCCATAGCACGCGCACACACAGCCTGCTGCAGCCATAGCACGCGCACACACAGCCTGCTGCAGCCATAGCACGCGCACACACACACACACACACACACACACACACACACACACACACACACAGCCTGCTGCAGCCATAGCACGCACACACACAGCCTGCTGCAGCCATAGCACGCACACACACACACAGCCTGCTGCAGCCATAGCGCGCACACACACACAGCCTGCTGCAGCCATAGCACGCGCACACACACACACACACACACACACCCTGCTGCAGCCATAGCGCGCGCACACACACAGCCTGCTGCAGCCATAGCACGCACACACACACAGCCTGCTGCAGCCATAGCACGCGCACACACACACACACACAGCCTGCTGCAGCCATAGCGCGCACACACACACAGCCTGCTGCAGCCATAGCGCGCGCACACACACAGCCTGTTGCAGCCATAGCGCGCGCACACACACAGCCTGCTGCAGCCATAGCACACACACACACACACAGCCTGCTGCAGCCATAGCACACAAACAGTCCGATGTAGCCACAGCGCGCACGTACGCACGCACGCACGCACACACACAGCAACCAAAGTGCCCACACACAGAGCCCACTGCAGCCATAGCGCACACACCCTGCTGCACACTACCAGCAGACAATGCTTTGTTATGTAACAATTCTGTCAAATCAGAACAAATGGTGGATCCACAACTCCAGTAAAATGTAGAGATTTATTGAAACATATAAAACAACAAAAGTTAAAAGTAAGCTTTTAACTTGTTATTTTATATATGTTTCAAAAAATATCTACATTTTACTAGAGCTGTGGATCCACCATTTGTTATTCTGATTTACTAGTACAGGGTAACGGCCTGAGAATTATCCACGTGCTCTGCCCTCGTAACGAGCACTCAGTTACTGTGCAGCAGCACTCCCTCCCTGTAAGTCACTCTTGTGGCCGCAGTGGTCACAAGAGGCTGCTTTCTGCCTCTGGTTTTGGCACTCGAGTGACGTCACTGGAGGGGAGCGCACAAGGGGGCTATATACTACTAGGGCAGTCACCCCCTTTGTACCTAATTTCAAAGGGCTGGTGAGAAAAAAAATACCAGTTTCCCCAGTAATAAGCAGCAATTCTGTATGTAAATAGTTCAACAACGTTTGTGAAAAGTAACAACAAGTTTACTACTGATGTGCAGCTCGGATAATAAATGAAATATTATAATAATAAATAAAATAATAATTATAATAAATAATAATGTGTGAGAACAAGCCCAAGCATGCACTAAGCCCGGGCATAATGTACAGCATCCTACTTCCACCTATACATGTGCCGAAAGACCCTTTTTCACAACAGCCACAATCACTAGAAATACGTCTCCTATTGTCACTGAACGACATCATTTAAATGACCCCCGTTGAGGCGTAGATTATATACAGTCCTGACCCCTTTCTGCTGGACATTGTGTTAAATGTTTGTCACGACCGGCACAGAACACATATGGCTATAGAGCGCAAAACATTTTACAAGAACATTTGAAGTCAGTGTAGAAATAACCTGGGGGGGGGGAATCCTAAATGTAGATCAGTTAATCCAGAAGGGAAACAATCTTGCTGACAGTATATGAAACTCTTCCACACATCTTCATGCCCAAACCGCATCAACGCGCCAAATGGAAGCAGACAGAGGTAATGCGGCTGCCAAGAGCGGCACACATGGGGGTCAGGAGAACACAGCAGTCCAGATGCTACACAAGACAGCAGTGCACTACGGATCAGCAGCACACTACTGCACACAAGGCAGAATTAAGAGGTCTAGAAGAGAACCAGGTATCAGCCCTACATCCGTCTGCTGCTACTACAGTCACTGCAGGTACTTTCCACAAGACTAAGGACTAAACTTCATGAAATTTACACAATACAGTCTACTCGTGTCCAGCTAGGTGTTGGGAACTTGTAGTCCTGACTCATTGTAAATGCCGAATGGCTGTACGGTAAATGTATGGGCACAAGGGGTCGTGCTGCCAAGATGTCAGCAGTCTAGGAGCGCCCTGCATAACTACTACTCACCGTCCATGGCCCTGATAAGAATAGCCAGGCATTGGTGGTGAATGGAGAATTGGCCGCTCAGTGAACAGTGGTGTAAGGCCCACATACACTTTAGACTTTCGCCAGCTGAACCCACCGTTTGTGGCCGATTTGCCCATCAGTCTAGAGTGTATGGAGCCCCCCGAACAACCACCGACAGATGTCATTGGTGGCGATAGAGGTTGGAGAGAGAGAAGCCACAGCGAGAGCGCTCTAGTTTATGCCTCCCCATAGAGAACACAGGAACGCTCAGCCATGCCAAACGTTCCTGTGTATGGGGAGGACAGACAGGAGATAGCTGTTCAGCTCTCAGTTATTATAGGTGTATGAGGGGCCTTAAGAGTGATGCTCCTATCCTTCTAGAAAGAGATTAACCAGTATACAGGAAATTTAAAGAGGTACTCCGGGCTGGGGTTATTTTTATTGTATGGCCGTGGAAGTGGTGATTATAGAGGCCATTTGTCACTAACTTCCCTAGTTCCATCGCCGTCTCCGCATCGGCTGCTGGATGGCTGAGCTGCCTTGAGACGTTGCGTCTCGAACTGCTACTCAGACCAGGAAGCGGCACGGGAGAACGGGGCGGCACAATCTGGGACCCCACGCTGGAACGGGGAAGGTAAGTGACAGGCGGCCTCTCTTCCCTGGCCGTACAATAAAAAAAATAATAAAAAAAAAAAGCTGCCCGAAGTACCCCTTAAGCGCTGCAGAATCAGTTTAAATCACAGCACAATGCAACATTTCAGCCTTAAGTATGTTAAAGGACTAAATAAGGTTCAAGAGGGGAGTGTTTTTAGTAAAAAAAACTGAGCTCAAGAACAATAGGACACAATCAGAGATTAGTTGGGGGAAAGATCAGAAGCAACGTGAGAAAATTTTATTTTACTGAAAGAGTAGTAGATACCTGGAACAAACTTCCAGCAGAGGTGGTTGGTAAATCTACAACAACAGAATTTAAACACGCCTGGGATAAACATATATCTATCCTAAGATAAGAAAGAAAATACTAAAAGGGCGACTAGATGGACCCAGTGGTCTTTTTCTGCCGACAATCTTCTATGTTTCTAAATAAAGCCTTCCCAAACACACAAGCTCGCTACAGGCCAAAACACTGCAATGTGGGGTGAATGAGTTTCCTGCAAATATTTTAGCTCCATTGCGGATGTTTGGTCCAGTTCAGTGAGGCATGTAACCTTAAAGACTATTATGTAAAGTGTGCTGCTTACTTCTACAGTATCACAATGGAGATTCTGTCAGTAGGTTTATGCTGCCCTATCTAATAGAGCACAAACTAGTGACGTATCACTTATATTGCAGTAGACCTTGATATTCATGAGCACCAGCTCCCTTTGCCAACCACCTGCTGATTAAAAGATATGTATAGGCAGACAGCTGAAAGCCCATAAAGTCCTGCATAACGGGAGTATGGATAGAGAGAATGATGCAAAGTAATACATGTCACTAGTTTATGCTGCTCTCATTTAATGCCGCATAAACCTAGTGACAGATTCCCTTTAAGTTCAGCTATTCTTAGAAATATTTTGGAATTTAATAAACCCTGACTTTGTAGACAAAACATGCTGTAAGACAGAGTTCCCACCAGCACAACACAGACACATAACTGCTCCCGTATTATGGACACAAGCCCGGCCTGACCACAAGTCTGATGACCCGAAGAGACACCATCTCTGGGACCAATGACCGGGACGAGATACGCGGCCATAACATGGGCACAGAAATACACTGGTCATATGCTTGTGTGAAGCCGGCCTAAAAGAGAAACAGCAAATCATCATCCACCCATTCGGGACCAGAGAGGATTTTGCCTTCCTGGAATTCTGCAATTAAAAGCATTAGTCACACTTTGTGCTCTTCACCGCAGCAACTAGACTTTCCATGTAGGTGAACGGACAAGTCGAAAAATGCCATAGGGAATCCCATGTGTATAGCGCTCACAATACTACAATAAAAGGCTTTGGGCTGGATACTCAGAGATAACGTAAGCTGCACATAGACTTCAGATCTTAAAGACGACCTCCCCCACAAACCAATAGCCAAAGCCATGCATCGTTCCCGGTAATGCTGAACTGCGCCATTCTCTAGGCGATACAGAGCTAAGGCTGACAACTACAGGTTACCATTCCCATTGTCAGTGAGGCATGTCCAACACATCCAGCACTGACCATAACAAAGATTAGTTACTAGAAAAGGAGATTAGGCTGAGTTCACACTACGTTTTTGCAATCCATTCATTGCATCCATTTTTGATTGGTTACTTTTAACGGACAGAAAAACGTAGTCGACGCTACTTTTCTGTATGTTAAACGCATCAGTTTCGATTATTATTATTGGGGTAGCGCGGCGCTCAGAAATTATTCACAGAATAACACACATTACAAAGTTATACAACTTTGTAATGTATGTTATGTCTGTGAATGGCCCCGTTCCCCGTGCCCCACCACCCCCACCTGTGTACCCGGAAGTGTTCGTGCATTATACATTACCTGATCCGTGTCGAGGGCCGTCCGCCATCTTGTGCCAAACGTCATCTTCGGACGGACGGCCGAGTCGCTGCCGCCCGTCCCCCCTCCGCCACGTCACAACTGTGCTCAGCCGCGATTGGCTGAGCACAGTTTAGCTCAGCCAATCGTGGCTGAGCTTCGGGTGGCGCTGCAGAGGGCGGCCGGCATTCGGGACAGTCGGGGCTGTTCGCCGTCCGCCCGAAGAAGACGTCACTCGCTGAAGATCGGAGACGGGTGTCGGCACGTGACAGGCGAGTATAGCGCACCACACTTCCGGATACACGGGTGGGGGTGGTGGGACACGGGGAAGGGGGCCATTCACAGACATAACATACATTACAAAGTTGTATAACTTTGTAATGTGTGTTAGTCTGTGAATAATTTTTTACCGCCGCACTACCCCTTTAAAGTCAATGAAAACAACAGATACAAAACTGATGACACACAATTGCATCCGTTTTTTTTTCCATAAAATGTAGACGTTAAACTAACTGCAAAAACGCAGTGTAAACTCAGCCTTGCAAGTATATTCTTAAAGGTGCATGTCAGGAGAGGCCAGCTGGCTACGTCCGGGCCATGGAAGTAAACTGTGCCCTCGCCAGTCCCTGCACCGATACCTCAGCGTCCCATTCTGACAGGGTACTGAAGTAACCATTCATGGGACTACAGAATCATGGTGTGAATGCACCCTCACATTTATATTTACGGTAACTCCTTCCTCATACTCGGGACCCTTCCTCAGCAGTCCGCTGCCACCAAGTACTGGGGTGGTGGCAAAGTGTCGAATCACAGGGAAGATTCAGGGACAGGGTGTTGTGGTGAATGCCAGATTTATGAAGACCCATCAACATTTATTTTTTAGTTTTCTTTTTTTTTCTCAATCATACCCTCTGAGTAGAGTAAATTGCAGAGTACCCCTTAATGTAGCTTAGAAGCTGGGGCGTACCCTTCTGGAGATGACATGGCAGGTTACGCTGATGTTACACCAGGATCTGCTGCAATGCACATTACAAATTCTCAGCAGGACGCGCTGTAATGTTGTCATATGCATTGAGATTGGTACAGATCCCCTTTAAGATAAGAATATGCATGCCTGTTGTGTTGGTCGGCTTTTCATAGCAGTTCACGCTGTAATAGTGGTCAGGCTTATCCCTCACTATGAGCGCTTACGATAGACTCAACTAAAATAACTTTTTTTTACTCTTCAGGGAATAAATTGTCAAGTTTACTGTCATTTCGGGATAGGCCGCCCTGTGCGTGTGCAGGAAGGCAGCACTATTCCCTGCCGTTCTATAACTACTTACGGTATTTTTACACTAGAGGCTTCATCTCTGGTTTTCACGTTTGTCGCCGAGTTGGTGGGTGGAGCAAAATCTCTATGGTGTCTCTCATACACCGTACGCTCACAGAGGGTCCTCCAGCAGCTACTTCCACTTTCGATCTCTAAAAGCTTCAATGGACAGCAAACAACCCAATCCCTCAGGGAACCAGGCATACACTATGATTCAAAAGTAGCACCTTACAGTAGTATTCCAGTGGGAGGGGGGGGGGGGGGGGGGGGGGGGGGAGTATTTTCAAATTACCAGGTGTTAAAAAGTTATACAAAATTTGTAAATTACTTCTATTAAAAACAATCAAGTCTTACAGTACTTATCTGCTGTATGCTCTGCAGGAAGTGATGCATTTTTTCCAGTCTGACAGCGCTCTCTACTGCCACCTCTGTCCATGTCAGGAACTGTCCAGAGCAGGAGAGGTTTTCTATGGGGATTTGCTACAGCTCTGGACAGTTCCTGACATGGACAGAGGTGGCAGAAGAGAGCACTGTGTCAGACTGTAGAGAATACACCACTTCCTGCAGGACATACAGCAGCTGATAAGTACTGGAAGGCCTGAATTTTTTAAAAAGTAGTAATTTATAAATTTGTATAACTTTCTGACACCAGCTGATTTAAAACTTTTTTTTTGCCGAAGTTCACCTTTTAAGACTTTACTCCCACGGCCATAACTTCATGCCAAGAAGCAGGTACTGAATGAGGACAGTACAATACGATTAGCATAGCATCAGATACAAGAGTAACCAAGTATTAGCATGTTGCTGCTGGTAGTAATAACTGGGCAGAGACAAGACCGCTATCACACCGTCATAAAAGTCTGCGTCAGAGTATAAGAGAATCTACTGACAAGGTTAGTCTTACACCGTTCCTCCAAGTTATTATAAGGACTCCATCAGGAATTCTAGTCTCATATCTGTAAGTTCAGTTAAGATTAAAAGGAGTACTCCAGGGAAAAAAATTCTTTGAAATTAACTGGTGTCAGAAAGTGCCAAAGATTTCTACTTTACTTCTATAAAAAAAAAAAAAAAATCCCAAGTCTTCCAGTACTTATCAGCTGCTGTATGTCCTGCATATCTATGTCTATGACATACAGCTGATAAGTACTAGAAGACTTGACATGTTTAAATAGAAGTAAATTACAAATCTGCATAACTTTGACACCAGTTGATTTGAAATTTTTTTTTTTGCGGTAATACCCCTTTAATATAAGTTTATTAAAGGACAGACGCCATTAGGGAAACTGGATGACCCTTCTGAAAATGACCCTTATTAAAAAAGGAAAGCCACAGAGCTACTTTCTTCCAGAAACAGCACCACACCTGTTCTTAGGTTGTGTATGGCATTACAGGTCGGCTCCATTAACTTCAAGGTGCCTGAGCTGCAACACCACACAGACTGCGGACAACAATGGCAGCGTTTTTACATTTTTTTTTTAAACCTTCGCTAACCCCTTTAAAGTCAATGTGGTCGGCTGGGTGCCGTTCTTGTCCAATATAATATAATATAATATAATATAATATAATATATATTATATACACACACACAGAAGATGAACAGAAAAGGCAACACAGATGTGAGCCTAGCCCGACCAGACCGGCCAAAAGAGAGGAAAGCGGAAACTAAGCACTTCTATGAAGAATATGACACAATGATGTTAAAAGCTGCTAAAACCATCAGCTGTAACCCGTGCACCTACAGATCCGTCCAAAAACATACGATTCCCGGACCATGGAAAACTTTCAGCTAAATATATACCCCAGACCTTTTTTGTTAGATCTACATCTTGTTTTAGAAAGCATAGTGGTCACATAAGTCTCAAAATGACATAATTCAGGCTATCCCGGCCATTGATGTGGATGGGATCTACATGTTGGGAATATTCCAAGGGGCATCCATTAAAAGTAAGTGAAAGCAACGCTGTGACCACCATCACACAGCACTATTCTGTACAGGCAGCTGTAGAGGTGAATCCTTTATATTATACTTCTCTGCTTATAAACACCCCCGGTTTGGCTTACAAGGGCTGATGCTGGCTAATATAGTAATATGTCATGTATCATCTATTAAGAGCACAGGTGTCCAACTCAGGCCCTCCAGCTGCTATAAAACTACAATTCCCATCATGCTTGGACAGCCAAAGCTTCATGGGAATTGTAGTTTTGCAACAGCTGGAGGGCCCGAGTTTGATGCCCCTGTATTAGAAGGCAAAGCTGCTTTTACCAACATGTGGTAACCATGCAGCCAGCAGCACATCCATCACTGTTATAATAGTTACACTATACAAGAAGTTGAAAATTATCAGAGGGTTATAACTTACCACCTATACACATCTGCTTGGTCGGGGTCTGATCATGAGAACAGGGGTCGCATGGCCAGTGGGTAAATGGAGCAGCAGCGCACATGCTCCACCCTGCTACTGTCCCTAGGTATTAAAGGGGTACTTCACCAAACAGAAAAATTCTATAAAATCAACTGGTGCCAGAGATTTGCAACTTACTTCTATTAAAAAAAAAAAAAAAATCTCAAGTCTTCGAGTACTTATCAGCTGCTGTATGTCCTACAGGAAGTGCAGTTTTCTTTCTAGTGTAGTTTTCTATGGGGATTTGCTGCTGCTCTGGACAGTTCCTGACATGGGACTTCCTGCAGAACATACAGCAGCTGATAAGTACTGGAAGATTGGAGATTTTTTTAAATAGATGTAAACACTTTCTGGCACCAGTTGATTTTCTTTTGCCAAACTACCCCTTTAAGTTATAAATTTGGGATTTTATTTGTGTTTTATTTGAATAGCCTCCCAAATGGTCGCCTTTGCTCAATCCTCCGGTCCTAGATGACAGATCTTATGTCCTGGAACCAAGAGCCATAACATCACAAGTTCTTGACTATTCTGTCTTATTCCACGCTAGTCATCTATTAGAGCAGGGAGGGGGAACCTTCGGCCCTATGCTTGGACAGCCAAAGCAGTTTTGCCACAGCTGGAGGACTGAAGGTTCCCCCTCCCTGCTCTAAAGAATCACAAGGAAATTGTCCCAGTTGGCCGGTCTCCTACCATACGCTGCTATAAGACCTGCAGGTGACAACTTCTTTAGGAACCACTATAGAAATACAGCACAAGTTCTCCAATGGTTTTCTGTTTATAGATCAAGTTCCATTATTTATATTGATAACTGAACACTTAAAACCTGCAGCTTCTATGCCATGTGTGAACGGACACCTTAAAGGCTTAAAAATACGGTTTAGTGATTTTACATCGGATAAGGTGTAGGTGTGTGTGTGTGTGTGTGTGTGTGTGTGTGTGTGTGTGTGTGTGTGTGTGTGTGTGTGTGTGTGTGTGTGTGTGTGTGTGTGTGTGTGTGTGTGTGTGTGTGTGTGTGTGTGTGGTCAGGAACTTCCAGTTTCAGGAACTCCTTTATACTTGGGTCAGGGGGTTGGGAACTCCTTTATATCTGGGTCAGGGGGTTGGGAACCTCCGGCCCGCCAGCTGTCGCAAAGCTACAACTCCCATCCTGCCTGGACGACAGAAGCGTTACCTATCCGGGCATGATGGGAGTTGTAGTTATGGAACAGCTGGAGCGCCGAGTTTCCCTAATCATTATTCTCTCCAGTTATAAATTATATACCGGTCAAGTACAGGCGGCCATAAACAGGGTGACAGCAACTATCAAGGTGGCTGTGTATACAGGCAGTATGGTAACCTGACAGCTGGAGGATCCCTCACCACCAGACTGCCAAGGCCAACAGTAGGTTTCCCTGGGATGTATACATAACAGCGGCCGGCGGCCGGGGCAACAGCGGCCGGCGACAGGGGGCAATAGTGGTTGGCGACAGGGGGCAATAGTGGTTGGCGACAGGGGGCAATAGTGGTTGGCGACAGGGGGCAATAGTGGTTGGTGACAGGGGGCAATAGTGGTTGGTGACAGGGGGCAATAGTGGTTGGTGACAGGGGGCAATAGTGGTTGGTGACAGGGGGCAATAGTGGTTGGTGACAGGGGGCAATAGTGGTTGGTGACAGGGGGCAATAGTGGTTGGTGACAGGGGGCAATAGTGGTTGGTGACAGGGGGCAATAGTGGTTGGTGACAGGGGCAATAGTGGTTGGTGACAGGGGGCAATAGTGGTTGGTGACAGGGGGCAATAGTGGTTGGTGACAGGGGGCAATAGTGGTTGGTGACAGGGGGCAATAGTGGTTGGTGACAAGGGGCAATAGTGGTTGGTGACAAGGGGCAATAGTGGTTGGTGACAGGGGGCAATAGTGGTTGGTGACAGGGGCAATAGTGGTTGGTGACAGGGGCAATAGTGGCTGGTGACAGGGGCAATAGTGGTTGGTGACAGGGGCAATAGTGGTTGGTGACGGGGGCAATAGTGGTTAGTGGTTGGTGACAGGGGCAATAGTGGTTGGTGACAGGGGCAATAGTGGCTGGTGACAGGGGCAATAGTGGTTGGTGACAGGGGGCAATAGTGGTTGGTGACAGGGGGCAATAGTGGTTGGTGACAGGGGGCAATAGTGGTTGGTGACAGGGGGCAATAGTGGTTGGTGACAGGGGGCAATAGTGGTTGGTGACAGGGGGCAATAGTGGTTGGTGACAGGGGGCAATAGTGGTTGGTGACAGGGGGCAATAGTGGCTGGTGACAGGGGCAATAGTGGTTGGTGACAGGGGTAACAGCGGCCGGCTCCCCCGCTCCAGGTCTCACCACAGGGGTAAGGGGCCGCCCCCAGCGCCGTCCCTGACAGCCAGGAAAGGCCGAGGCTTCATCTCCGGCCTACACCTCCCAGACGCGGCCAGGCCGCCCCGCGCTCCCCATCTGCTCACTCACCTGCCGTAGATGCCATCGGTAATTCGGTTCCGTTTTAACGGGCGCCGGAGTTTACTGCAGTCCGCATTCCGCCGCTTCATTCTCCCGGTGTCCGCCTCCTCCCGCCGCCGCCGCCCGAGGCCTGCCCCGTCCGCTCAGACACCGCTCACAGCCGCTCCGGTGCTCACCAGGGGCTGCCCGCCCGGAAAGCCACCAGGAAACACATGAAACGAGAACGGTAGTAACGAGTTTAAAGGGTTTGAAACAAAGAAATAAAGATGGAGGCCCCTCCTCCTCCTCCCCTCAGCAACGGTGCAGCCAGGGCCGGACAAACGGCAGGCCGGCCCACTATGTGAGGGACGGGGAGCGCAGCCAATCACAGCTCGGAACAAGTTGAGGGACAAGGAAGAGAGCCAATGGGAGACAAGGGCAAGCTGCCAATAATGACGCAAGGAGTTCTTCTGAAGCTTTGGTGGCCTTAGAAAGAAAAGCCCTACGTGTGGGAGGGGAATTGCGATGAGCGACAGCAAACAGGACCAATCAGACAGGAGGAAAAACTGGCGGGGCGGGGCGAAGCGGTTGGCAAGTGCTGTGCGCGGGAAGCCAGGTAGTGAAAGGAGAGGGGGCGTGAGGTGTCAAACGTGAGAGCCAATCAGAGCCCAGATACAGGAGAGGGTGACAGTAGGCTCTCCAATGAGACGTCGAAATAGGAGGAGCTAGCGTTAACCCTTGAGGCAGAGTGATGGGCGGGTTTGTTTTGGGTTCCACGTCCGCAGGATGAAGGGACGGACCGAAAAGCCCGCCCACCGCTGGTGAGGGGACGTGCTGTGGGGGTGTGTTAGCTACGGTGTGCCACAGCGGGAGGCTGCGCCGTGTGAGGAGACTGATACACGAATACTGATGGAGAAGTCTTGTCCTGAATGTCTGGCTGTTACTTCATGTCTGCACAATGCCAGGAGGCTGCTCTCCTATAACAGGGGCAGTACATTGTCTTCTATGTGTAGTGCCAGGAGGCTGCTCTCCTATAACAGGGGCAGTACATTGTCTTCTATGTGTAGTGCCAGGAGGCTGCTCTCCTATAACAGGGGGAGTACATTGTCTTCTATATGTAGTGTCAGGAGGCTGCTCTCCTATAACAGGGGCAGTATATTGTCTTCTATATGTAGTGCCAGGAGGCTGCTCTCCTATAACAGGACCTGTACATTGTCTTCTATATGTAGTGCCAGGAGGCTGCTCTCCTATAACAGGGGAGTACATTGTCTTCTATATGTAGTGCCAGGAGGCTGCTCTCCTATAACAGGGGCAGTACATTGTCTTCTATATGTAGTGCCAGGAGGCTGCTCTCCTATAACAGGGGGAGTACATTGTCTTCTATATGTAGTGCCAGGAGGCTGCTCTCATATAACATGGGCAGTACATTGTCTTCTATATGTAGTGCCAGGAGGCTGCTCTCCTATAACAGGGGCAGTACATTGTCTTCTATATGTAGTGCCAGGAGGCTGCTCTCCTATAACAGGGGCAGTACATTGTCTTCTATATGTAGTGCTAGTGGGCTGCTCTCCTATAACAGGGGCAGTACATTGTCTTCTATATGTAGTGCTAGTGGGCTGCTCTCCTATAACAGGGGCAGTACATTGTCTTCTATATGTAGTGCCAGGAGGCTGCTCTCCTATAACAGGGGCAGTACATTGTCTTCTATATGTAGTGTCAGGAGGCTGCTCTCCTATAACAGGGGCAGTATATTGTCTTCTATATGTAGTGCCAGGAGGCTGCTCTCCTATAACAGGGGCAGTACATTGTCTTCTATATGTAGTGCCAGGAGGCTGCTCTCCTATAACAAGGGCAGTACATTGTCTTCTATATGTAGTGTCAGGAGGCTGCTCTCATATAACAGGGGAGTACATTGTCTTCTATATGTAGTGCCAGGAGGCTGCTCTCCTATAACAGGGGAGTACATTGTCTTCTATATGTAGTGCCAGGAGGCTGCTGTCATATAACAGGGGAGTACATTGTCTTCTATATGTAGTGCCAGGAGGCTGCTCTCCTATAACAGGGGCAGTACATTGTCTTCTATATGTAGTGCTAGTGGGCTGCTCTCCTATAACAGGGGGAGTACATTGTCTTCTATATGGAGTGCCAGGAGGCTGCTCTCCTATAACAGGGGAGTACATTGTCTTCTATATGTAGTGCCAGGAGGCTGCTGTCATATAACAGGGGAGTACATTGTCTTCTATATGTAGTGCCAGGAGGCTGCTCTCCTATAACAGGGGCAGTACATTGTCTTCTATATGTAGTGTCAGGAGGCTGCTGTCATATAACAGGGGAGTACATTGTCTTCTATATGTAGTGCCAGGAGGCTGCTCTCCTATAACAGGGGCAGTACATTGTCTTCTATATGTAGTGCTAGTGGGCTGCTCTCCTATAACAGGGGCAGTACATTGTCTTCTATATGTAGTGCCAGGAGGCTGCTCTCCTATAACAGGGGCAGTACATTGTCTTCTATATGTAGTGCCATGAGGCTGCTCTCCTATAACAGGGGGAGTACATTGTCTTCTATATGTAGTGCCATGAGGCTGCTCTCATATAACAGGGGCAGTATATTGTCTTCTATACGTAGTGCCAGGAGGCTGCTATAACAGGGGCAGTATATTGTCTTCTATATGTAGTGTCAGGAGGCTGCTCTCCTATAACAGGGGCAGTACATTGTCTTCTATATGTAGTGTCAGGAGGCTGCTCTCCTATAACAGGGGTAGTACATTGTCTTCTATATGTAGTGTCAGGAGGCTGCTCTCCTATAACAGGGGCAGTACATTGTCTTCTATATGTAGTGCCAGGAGGCTGCTCTCCTATAACAGGGGCAGTACATTGTCTTCTATATGTAGTGTCAGGAGGCTGCTCTTCTATAAGAGGTGCTTACATTGTCTACATTCACACATCAGTAATGCCCTCTGTAATTCACAACTATGCACAGGATTAGGGACTAGAGATGAGCGAATAGTGAAATATTCAATTAGAATAGCTCCCGATATTCGTATATTCAATCGAATATCGAATCCCATTATAGTCTATGGGAGAAAAATACTCAGGACTTTGAAATCAATATTAGACCACTTGGAGGTCACCAAGTCCACAATGACACCTCAGAAAATGATGCCAACACCTCTGGATGCATATAGGACAGCAGAGGAAGCATGCCAGGGTACATCTAACTTTTGGGGGGTCCCTTCTCAACCAAGGGCCCTATTACATGGGACGATTATAGCGGAGAGATCAGTTGTAATGAGCCGGCCAGGGCTCTGTGTCGGAATGACGCTGATCCCGGGTCGGCAATCCATTCAGATGGTCTGCTGCAGACCATTATAATAGAGCACCCATTTGATGGATCATTGCTCTGTTATATACACAGCATTGATCTCAATGGGAGATCAGTGCTGTGTATATAGAAATCCCCCAGGGGGATCAGTGCTGTGTATATAGGAGTCCCCCAGGTGGATCAGTGCTGTGTATATAGGAGTCCCCCAGGGGGATCAGTGCTGTGTATATAGGAGTCTCCCAGGGAGATCAGTGCTGTGTATATAGGAGTCCCCCAGGGGGATCAGTGCTGTGTATATAGAAGTCCCCCTGAGGGCTTCATATTACTGTTGGTGAAAAAAAGAATTAAGTGTTTTTTATTAATAAATAACCCCCTCCCCTTATAAAAGTCCAAATCACCCCCCTTTTCCCATTTTATAAATAAAAATAAATAAACATTTTTTTAATTCATGATCCCACACGGTAAACGGCGTAAGCGGAATAAAAAACCAAAGTGCAAAATTGCACATTTTTGGTCACATCAAATCCAGAAAAAATGTAATAAAAAGTGATCAAAAAGTCGCATATGCGCAATCAAGGTACCGATAGAAAGTAGAGATCATGGCGCCTTCCTACCTAACTTCACCTAAAAGCTTTCTCTCCCTGGTATACAGTCTGTCCCCCTCTAGCTCCAACCAGCAAGTGACACAAATCTTACATCACTATTCTTTTATTCAGGAGGTGACGTAGTTTATCCAGCCAATCTCCCCCCTCCCTGCGCCAGGGGATGGGAGAGCTAATTGAATTTTTACTGCATTTTCGTTCGAATATTCGAACGAAAACGAATAGCGTAGTTCTTAATCGAATACTATTCGCTTAGCACTATTAGGGACTTATACCTGTAGCTGTTGCTCAGATCTGACAAGCCGACTGCCGAGACTAGCGAAGCCCTTCACTATATTTGCACTGTAAATTCGCTTATTCCTAGCTATAGCGAAATCCGCTGCAGATCCATATAGTGTGAAGGTCTATGGGGTTACATATCCGCAGCGGAATTTTCATTCTACTTCAGATATGTAAGCTGGCCCTTTTAACCCCCCCCGGCCCAGAGCTTCGGTCTATTCCATAGACAGCCCTAGGCCTCCGCTAGGCTGCCTGAGCTGCCATGGCTCTGCCTTTAGCAGCCTGTAGCAATCGAATGAAGGTAAGATTGATCAATGCAGTACTTATGTACTGCATTGATCCCTATAAGTAAGTCCCCTAGTGTAAAATCCATTCCACAGACAGCCCCAGGCCTCCGCTAGGCTGTCTGAGCTGCCGTGGCTCTGCCTTTAGCAGCCTGTAGCAATCGAATGATGGTAAGATCGATCAATGCAGTACTTATGTACTGCATTGATCCCTATAAGTAAGTCCCCTAGTGTAAGTCACCCATTACCATTTTTTACAACCTGACAGTGCATAGATTCCAGTAGCTCTATCTATTTTTCAAACCGCTGCCTAGAGGTGGGCCCCATCCCCAGTGTACTTACATCTTCTCCCTTTACTAAGGGAAGTGGTACATTCAAGAAAAATTAGCATTTTTTTTAAATAGTAAAATAAAATATAAAATTAGATATCATAATCGTACTGACTTGGGGAACGTAGATAGAATGTCAGTTTTGCCCCATGACGGACACTGTAGAAAAACAACCCAACCCCCCCCCCCCCCCAACCTGAAATTTATATATATATTTTTTTTTCTTTCAATCTTACTGTTTTCCTTTTTTTGTTTTGTGGCATATTTTATGGAATAATTCAAGAGGTATTCCACTCAAACACAACTTTTGATAAGTTGGTGCCCATGTTGAGACAATTAACAATTCCTTCCATACTTGTTATCTGTTCAGTCCGTGTTCCCCATTTTTGAGCTGCTGCTTTCTGCTGAAGACATAAAAAGCTGTGTGTGATCTTTTCTCTGACACAAATTGATTTAAAAAATTTTCCTCCGGG
The DNA here is from genome assembly GCF_027789765.1 of Dendropsophus ebraccatus. Taxonomy (NCBI): domain Eukaryota; kingdom Metazoa; phylum Chordata; class Amphibia; order Anura; family Hylidae; genus Dendropsophus; species Dendropsophus ebraccatus. The sequence continues at coordinate 158,143,094 of NC_091458.1, forward strand.
GTACCACTTTAATTCTGAAATCTTGCCGTTTTTATTTTCCCACTAGGTCTAAAATGAAGCTGAGATTTCCTGTTCTGTCTCTGGTGATAAGAGAAGACTGCTGTAAAGTGATCTGTACAGAATTACAGCAACAGGTGATACCGATGGATAGAGGCAATAAATAAAAAATCTTCAAAAGTCACAGAATGCGCTCAGTAATGTTTCATATTCACCTCAAGCAGACAGGTCCTGTTTAGTGTCGTCTGTGTTCATGAGGCTTGCTACAAAGCATGTCACTAAATGCTGTTAAAACAGCTCAGGCAAATGGCAGCCCCCATAAAGGCCCGTTCAAACTAGGGAATCGACGCAGAAATTCTGTTTGGTAACCCCCGCCCGCGGACTTCTCGCCAAATCCCGCCTGCTATCTCTTCTATGGGAGGCCTTGCATTCCTCCACTCTAATAATTGACATGTCAATTCTTTGAGCAGAGTTGCGTGGAGGCGCGCAAGGCCACCCAGAGAAAGAGATAGCGGGCGGGGATTCCAAGCGAAATTTTACCAACAATTCCTAATGTGAACGGGCCCTTACAATGTACAAAAAAAAAAAACAGCCATGTTTTTGTACCTATTTTTTTTTTCAGTAAAAGAAAACCTAAGCAACACATCTCTTTAACCCCTTCATGACCAAACGTCATTGATGCACAGATGTCCAGGTCACACCGAAGCAATGTCTCCTCGCCTTCTAACAGCCATAACACTTTTATTTTTCCACCTACAGAGCTGGTTTAGGGCGCATTTTTGCACCAAAATCTATAGCAGGGGTCCTCAACTGGCAGACTGCGTTCCGGACCGCTGAGGCCAGCTGTCCGGACCCCTGGCCAGACTCGACAACCGCCCGGATTCGGCGCCCCCCATGTGTCCCGCCCCCCCACTGCAATGCCTCCCGCCCCATAGGCGTACTGTCCTTAGATTTCAGTACACCTGTGGGGCTGGGGGCAGTGTCGACCCGTCCCCCGGCTGATATGCGCTCTCTGGGGACGTCCCGGGGATTCCCACACACCAGTGACCTCAGTGTACGCCGCTGGCCTGTACTTCCGGTACAGCAGGCCGGCGGTGCACTCTGCTGGGGAATCCCTGGGACGTCCCCAGAGAGCGCGTATCAGCCGGGGGTCGGACCGACAGGAGACAAGAAGACGATAGCCACAGCGGGGGAGCGAGGTGCTAGGTAAGTTGTGTTTTGTTTTTTTTTTGTCTGGACGACATGTACAGGGAGGCTATATGGGAGGGGGAAAGCGCACAGGGGGGCTATGTACTGCAGGGGCGAGCACACAGAGGGGCTATATGGGAGGGGGAGAGCGCACAGGTGGGCTATATGGTAGGGGGAGAGCGCACAGGGGGGCTATATGAGAAGGGGAGAGTGCACAGGGGGGCTATGTACTACAGGGGAGAGTGCACAGGGGGGCTATGTACTACAGGGGAGAGTGCACAGCGGGGCTATATGGGAGGGGGAGAGCGCACAGGGGGGCTAAATGGGAGGGAGAGAACGCACAGGTGGGCTATATGGGAGGGGGAGAGCGCACAGGGGGGCTATATACTACAGGCGAGAGCACACAGGGGGCTATATACTACTGGGGGAGAGCGCACAGGGGGGCTTTATACTACAGGGGAGAGCACACAGGGGGCTATATACTACTGGGGGAGAGTGCACAGGGGGGCTATATATTACTGGGGGAGCACACAGGGGGACTATATACTACAGGGGGAGCTCACAGGGGGGCTATATACTACAGGGGAAAAGTGCACAGGGGGCTATATGCTACTGGGGGAGAGTGCACAGGGGGGGCTATATACTACAGGGGGAAAGTGCACAAGGGGCTATATACTACTGGGGGAGAGCGCACAGGGGGGCTATATACTACAGGGGGGAGCTCACAGGGGGGGCTATATACTACTGGGGGAGAGTGCACAGGGGGCGAGCTCATGGGGGGGGGTATATACTATTGGGGCAGTTACCTGCTTTGTACCTAATTTCAAAGGGCTGGTGAGAGAGAAAAAATGTCAAGATCAGTAATGCTATAATTTAATAGTTCGGGCGATTCCGCAAGCAGCAATATTAAATATGTTTATTTATTTATAAAATGGGAAAGGGGGTGATCTGAACTTTTATTATGGGGTGGGAATTTCTTTATTTATTTTTTTTAACTACAGTAAGTTGAAGTCCCCCTGGGAAATATCTATAATTACAGGATCACAGATCAATGCAGTATATACAGTATGTAGTGCATTGATCCATGAGATCAGTGCTCGATTACTTTTGGCCGATGGAGCCCATTGTATTCGAGTGCTCAGCCAGGGTCATTGCGCGCGAGGGGGGGCATTAGACCACCCCCGTTGGGGCTGTAGTACCATTTATATGCAGCTGACAATATTGAATTTTTAAACTGTCAATTAGACGGCGTGGTGATAGGCCTACGCCCGCTGATAACACTTGGGAGTGTAACGGTTATGATGTAAATATATGTCAGAAGTCAATTGGACAATTATAATGTTTATTTTTAATCTTTTGTAGAATGAGAAAGGGTGTGATTTAAGCTTATTGGGGGACAGTTTTTTGTTTATATTGTTAAAGACATTTTCTATTTTTATTTTTTTTGTACACTTTATATGTCCCCCCCAGGAGACTTATATATGCAATCATTAGATGTAGTCATAGCTTATACTAATCAATGCTATTCCATTGCATAGCATAGATCAGTATTATCAGTACTCTGCACTCTATGAGAAGATTGCTGATCCAACAGGATGGAGTTAAAGAAGCAGTTCACTTTTTTTTTTTTTTGCCCCCCCGGGTAGCCGCTGTCATGTATACTTACATAAGATGATCGGTGTCCCGTTCCCGTCGGTCAGTTCCGTCCCGCGGTGCCGTTCACATCGGGCGCGCGCTCACTTCCGCCGGCGCTGTGACTCCTCTTCTCTCCCTTGTCATTTGAACGCCGGAAGTCACGCGCTTCCATAGAGAATGCATGGAAGCGAGTGACTTCCGGCGTATAATCACTGGGCAGAGAAGAGGACTCGCAGCAGCCGGCGGAAGTGAGCGCGCGCCCGATGTGAACGGCACCGCGGGACGGAACTGACCGACGGGAACGGGACACCGATCATCTTATGTAAGTATACATGACAGCGGCTACCCGGGGGGGCGAAAAAAAAAAAAAGTGAACTGCTTCTTTAAGTATTACTCCTCCGCCTGTCAGGGAAAGTGATCGGGAAACCTGCAGTCAGGGACTTCTGCTGTCACTGACTCCCTTAAACACTATGATCGCTATAGATTGCAGCATTTTAAGGTGTTAATGGCAGACAGCTGCATGACTGCTGCTGTCATTGTCCCCAGTTCCTGGCACATTAAAGCAACTCTGTACTCACAATCTGCCCCCCCCCCCCAAATCACTTGTACCTTCGGAAAGCTGCTTTTACTCCAAGATCTGTCCTGGGGTCCGTTCAACAGGTGATGCAGTTATTGGCTTAAAAACAAATTTTAAACTTGCAGCCCTGTGCTAAACGGCCGTGGCCTACAGTTTTTGTGCCCTAACCTTGCACCACCCCTCCGTCCCTCCTCCCCACTTTCTTTATCATTAGGAATGTCACTGGCAGGATATTTCCTATTCCTCTGCAGTGATCACTGCACAGGTGCCTTAACGATCCAGCCCATGTGCCGTGTTCTCACAGCTGATGAATAAGAGAAAATCTGCCTGGAGCATTCCTAATGATAAGGAGGGCGAGAGGAGGGACAGAGAGGTTGTGCCAGCCTAAAGCATACACAGTCTAGGCCACGGCCATTTGGCACAGGGCTGAAAGTTTAAAAGCTGTTTTTTTAGGACAATAACTGCATCACCTGCTGTCCCTTTCCAGGACAGAACTTGGATTAAAAGCAGCTATCTAAACGTACAAGCGGTTGGGGGGGTCAGACTGTGGGTACAGAGTCGCTTTAATGTGTGCGCGGCTGACAACACTGAAGCAGCCCTGCACACATTAAAACCCCTTCACACCAGGAACATATGCAATGTATTCATTTTTAGGTGCAATTTACACTTAAGAAATGGTTGAAAACAGGTTGATATGTTTATTTTCAATTAAAAAAAATGCCATCACGTGATATTTTAAATAGTTTATTTAAAAAAAAAATAAATCTAACTTCCAAGTACTCATATTTACTTCTTTAAAAAAAAAAGACCCAATATAGTCATCATAGGAAAACTTTCCTCCTCACCAAAACACACTTCTAAGTGCTTTAAATTAATTTCTTCTCTCAACTATAGTCACAGTGGCAATATGATTACCAATTGGAAAGTTAAAAGTATCATCAAACAACCTTCTCAGTACCTTATTCTTTTTTTAGGTTCCCGATTAATATCTCGATTTTTAGGGGCCATATGTATAATCTCTGACATTATTGGAAACAGAAACTGTTGGTTGGAAGGCTTATATAAAGCTTTAACTAGCTTCTGTCTCTGAGCTTTGAAGAGAGTTGTTCCCAATGAGTATTCTTCTGAAGCCGTCCTGACCTGTTCTTGGACACGGTATACATTATGGTTGTGATAGAGTGCGGCAAGTTGTGTGCGTGCAGTTATACCATCTGTTACAAGGTGGGTTTTTTTAGGTCGGTATTTTCGAATGGCACTGCGGAAGACCTCCAGCTCCCTGCTATGAGAAAAGTATGACAAATGCAGTAGGTCTTTTTGTAAGTTCCTGTTTAAGACAACATCTTTTACTTTTTCGTGAACTGTGCTGCCTTCCTCAAGCCATTTCTTTGGACCCAATGTAGATGTAACCACTGGTTCATGGCTACAACTATTGTAACTTTCACTCCCTTCCCACGAATGTTTATTAACAAGGTGGAATAAGATAGAATTCCATTTCTCATATAGAAGAGAACGGTCCTCATTGCAGGTACTTGCACTCCACCACAGGTGGTTTCTAGCAGCACCAACCCACTTGGCTAGTTCTTCACAGTCTTTTTTCCGGCTAGCTTTGACCAATTTGTTCCCAATTGATTTTGATAGCTGCCAGATATCGTACTGGTGTATAACCGAAGGAAAATGTGCTTTGATCATTTTACGAATGGCTAACTGTCTTTCTGTGCATACAATTTTTATGTTTAGCTGCTTTTTTACAAGACTTCTTAGAACTTGTTTGCAAGCTTCTGTTTTAAGACCAATAGCAGAATTTCCAGCAGAAAGTTGTTCAACGTGGAAAGAGACAACTTTTTTACTGTTAGCGTCCAAAACTGTATAGATGCCATGTTTCGCCAAGTTTCCTTGACGATCAAACTGGCCATCCCCAGCCAGACAAAGTGGACTTTTCTTAAGGTTGTCTATAATAGCACTTTGCTCTAAATTCCACTGATTACTGATGGCAGGAAAGAGGTGATTTGTTTGGTTTTTCAAGTACGTTGGCTTATCGATGCACAGAAGTCCCAAAATGTAGAAAACGTGTCTGACTTTCACATAGGTTAAACCACTAAACAAAATAGCAGAGGAGAGCAACAGATTTCCCGCTGGTATTCCTCCAGTTTGTGGTTGACTATCCCACAGTTTATAGTTGTGATTACCACAAGAAACATGAACAGTTATGAAAGTACCATTTATTTCTTTCCATATTTTAACAAGTGGTCTGTCACAGCCTTGCTCCCCTCTGCACGGCATAGAGAGTATTAGTTTATCTAGGCAGCTTTCAAAAACAATAAATTTGCGGTCCTTTACTGGATCATTGCATATGGAATGTGTCTCTTCTGCTCGGAGTTTTAGATCCAGCCTATCAGTGTGTGATACTTCTATTTTCGGGAGTTCTTTACGTGGCAGCAAAGTAAGTTGAAAAGATGAATTAAATTCATGTTTTGGGCTACCACTGCTGCTGTTGGAGTCATTATCGTTTTCACTGTCAAGACTGTCCTCGCTGTCTGTTAAGGTCCCAATCAGCTGATGTTTAGCAGAAGTACTAAGTAGGGACAGTTTCTTTAATTTCTTTTCAGAGAGTCGGCGACACTGGACTTTTTTGTGGTATTTTTTAAACTTTGTTTCTGTTGACGTGGTTCTCTTTCCCCATCGTGGATCGGTTTGTGTTGAGCGCAGTTTTCTTCCCATAGGTTCAGTTACTATTCCTTTCTCATCTGTCTTGGGTTTTTCTTCAAAAATGTGCCCGCAGGTGGGACAAATTTCTCCATGAGAGAACTGGTATTCTGGTAACGAACCATCATATTCGTCGTCCATTCTTTTCCTCTTACCAGACGGTAAAAGGATGCAAGTTTCACTGGAGGTTGATGGTGGATCAAAGACTGTTGGTATTGCATCTTTACGCAAACTTTTCCGGAAACCTTCAGATTGTGTGTAGCAATACTCTCTGAAGTGTTTTGAACACATTCTATATGTGTCATACTTTTTTCCTTCAATAATTTTATCTGTAAAGGCTTCAATATCCCCAAAGTCTTGGCCAGTTTCTATAAGCCATCTTTTTACCATTTCCCTTTCTTTTGGGAATACATGCAATATGACTCCTTCCTCCTTTCTTCTTCCTCCAGAAAAACAGCCCTGTACAACACAAGAAGGCATTGTACCTGTGAAGAAAAAATAAATAAAAAATTTCATAATTATATATTTTTGTTAACAAAAAGTTAAGTGCTAATGGCTAGACAAACATTATTCTTGTGGTTGCCATATTGGAGACTTACAATCTTCTAGCATTCTCTGAACACGCAGCTGTGTGCGCACTTTATAGCGGCCGCTATAATTGGGAGATGCAGCTGTGATGCGACCACAATACAGAGGATCCTGCATGTCCAGTGTGTAGGATTAGTATTAGCCCAACAGGGGCCAGTGTCAGTGTAGGACCGTCTCTCTGAGGTCATCTTAACTTTGTGAGATGGTACATTCTATTTGATCAAATGCTAATAACCAAATTAAAAAAAAAAATAAGTTTTTAGTAAATGAAGTTAAATCTTCAGCGGCACTCACCCTAAAATTTGCCTTTATTGCAAAAATAAATGCATAGCAGAATAAACAATGCTCCTTCACCAGCCTACATTCGTTCTGCTCCCTCTGATGCTTTGTCATGCATTGACAAAGCGCCGGGGGGCACGAAACAGACATACAGCAGTGAAGAAGCATTCTCTATTGTCCTGCTATGCAATTATTTTGGCAATAAAGGTGAATTTTATAGTTAGGGCCGCTGAAGATTTCGCTTTATTTACTATTGCTAATGGAGTATGTATACTAGCAGAGCACAACCAATATCACCTGGAAATATGGATGTAGGCTATCTCCTAAACACTTGTTGCCGCCACATTGATCAGTAGTGCCGATGTCAGACTTTCTCAGACACTCTTCTGTTTTTGTCTGTATCTTAGGGTACTTACATGAAGCGATTTTTCGGCGATTAACGATCTCAAACGACCGTTATAGCGAATGTCCTGAAATCGTTCACTCAATTACATGGATCGATGATCATTACTTATGATCATTCATGCGGTCATCTTGTCGCCAACCGAAACTACGTCTTATTACATGCGAACAATTTGCAAACGATCAACGATAAAAATAGGCCAAAATTCTATAAAAAGACTTCTCGTTGGTCGTTTAATAGTTGTCTGCTATTACAATAAACGATTATCGTTCAAATCCGAATGAGCCAACAATTTTTCGAATAATAATCGTCCTGTGTAATGGGGCCCTTAGCCATGGAGGTGTGCACCTGCATAGTGTGAATAGTGGCATTGGTTGTGCTGGCTTCTCCCCACTAGGGCTGGGCGATATGGAAAAAAAATTAAATCTCGATTTTTTATTTATTTATTATTATTTTTTTGGACGATTCTCGATTTAAATCTCGATTTTTTTTATTTATTTTTTTTGCTAAATAAACTGAAAAATTCTCTCGCAGCGGCAGATACTATGTTTGAGACAACAACTGTATTGCTTCCCACTGTAACAGTGCTGCCCCTGTGACTAGGGCAGACTAGGGGTGACAGAGGGGGACTTTGGGAGCTGGGGTGGACTAGTGGTGATTTGGGAGCTGGGGGTGACAGAGGGGGACTGGGGTGACAGAGGGGGACTGGGGTGGACTAGGGGTGACAGAGGGGGGACTGGGGTGGACTAGGGGTGACAGAGGGGGGACTGGGGTGGACTAGGGGTGACAGAGGGGGGACTGGGGTGGACTAGGGGTGACAGAGGGGGACTGGGGTGGACTAGGGGTGACAGAGGGGGACTTTGGGAGCTGGGGGTGACAGAGAGGGAGCTGGGAGTGACTGGGGCAGGAGTGCACATAGCCCTCCCCCTCCTCTCACCCCAGCACACGGGTTCCCCTCCCGACCACACACACAGGTCCCCGGTCTCTGGAGGAGGCAGCAGGGACTGCAGGATAGGGTGATTACTGGAGCTGTACAGCGGGATCCGTTCCCACTGTACAGCTCCAGGACCTGCAGCAATCACCATGCAGTCCTTGCTGTCTCCTCCAGAGACCGGGGAGCGAGATGCTGTGTTTATCTAGGGGCGGGGGCAAGTCAGCAGCTCCTGGAGGCCGCCTGCGGCACAGATCTCGGCACTGCCCGCCCGCCGGCCGCACACTGCCAGTCTCTGAATTGTTGTGACACTGTCCCGCACCGTCCGCCTCACACTGTCCTGCGCCGCCCGGCAGCCTCACACTGTGCCGCACCGCCCGGCAGCCTCACACTGTGCCGCACCGCCCGGCAGCCTCACACTGTGCCGCACCGCCCGGCAGCCTCACACTGTGCCGCACCGCCCGGCAGCCTCACACTGTGCCGCACCGCCCGGCAGCCTCACACTGTCCCGCACCGCCCGGCAGCCTCACACTGTCCCGCACCGCCCGGCAGCCTCACACTGTCCCGCGCCACCCGCAATGATTTTTGGTGAAAATCGAATTTACGATTTTCACAAAAAATCTAATCGATTTCAAAATTCTGGGTGAATTAATCGAATTCATTCGATTAATCGTCCAGCCCTACTCCCCACCAATCAGGAATCATGGTCCTGCATATCGCTTTATCCATAGATTTTAACGTGGCACATTTTTATTTTACGGTGTGTGAACCTAGCCTTGGTATATTCTGAAGATTTTTATTATTTAGCTATACTCCGCTCACGGATAAAGAATCAAGGTAACCCCATCTCAGCTTGATAAACTGATCAGCGGGACCCGCATCAATCCCAAATATGGAGACACAACTGTCCCCAAAATGAATGAAGCGCTCACTGTGCCGCTACCATGCCCTGTACTCCATTCACTATGTGGCAGCCGAACGTTTCCAAGTTCTGTGTTCAGAAACATTTGGAAGCCCCATAGGGAATGAATAAAGCTCAGGTCGTGGTGGCCGCACATCTGCAGTGACCACTTCATTCATTGCAGGCATAATTGTCTCTGTTTCCAAGATCGGTGGGGGTTCCTGCGATCAGCTGTGTCAGAGACTCTCATCCTCAGCGGCCCATGTGCAATAAGGACATATCTAGCCCGCTGATTCCCTTTAAAAAGTGACAAAAAAGTTTTAAATGGTTTATAAAATATATTTTAAAAAAAAGTAATAAAATACAAATAAAAAGTATTTTTTTGCTTTCTGATCTATAAAAAAACCCCTATAGCTATCCTGTAAAGTGAACAGAGGAAGCAAAAAAAATTACTAATAATACAAATTGCCCATATATTGTCATTAGGGATGAGCAAATTGCTCATCTATAAATGAAGCTTCCTGTTGCTCCATCCCAGGTGTTGGGGAAAAGCTGGATCCAATTCTGGGAAACTGCAAGAAGGTTTGCGGGATTGGATCCAGCTTTTCGCAGAATCCTGGGTGGAGCTGCAGGTAGCGGAGCAGGTCGGCGGCATGGCGAGTGTAGTGCTGATTAAATTAATTGCTTGTTTAGATGAGCGATTAGCTCACCTCTAATGCTGCATTTACACGGAACGATTATTGTTCAAATTTTCGCAATAACGATTGCATTTAAGCGATAATCGTTCTGTGTAAACACAGCAAACGATCAAGCGGCGAGCGAGAAATCGTTCATTTTGATCTTTCAACATCTTCTCAAATCGTCATTTGCTAAAAATTCGCAGATCGCTTCGTGTAAACAGTCTTTCAAAGATTCACCCTATGTGAAAGATGGGCTTAAGCGATCTTAAAAACGATTGCAATAGCGATTTTTCTAACGATTTATTCTTCTAAACGCTGATCGTTATAAAAACCATATCGTTGCTTCAAAATAGTTAAACGATCGATTGGGCGAATTATCGCTCTGTGTAAATGCAACATGATTGTCATCATGTATTAAAAAACATTTTATAAAAAAACTTCAAAACATCATAGCGCAAATAAATAAATAAAAAGTCCTGAAACAGCCCCAAAGAAAAATAAAATCACAGGGGATAAAATAGGATAATTTCTGAGAATTTTTATTTTGCAAGAAAATGGCGGAGCACCTCTTTAAAAGTGATAAGAATATTAAAGTGATAAAACAACAATAGAGTTGTGCAAATTTAAAGCACGCTTGAAGTTCGCTCAACTCTAAAAAGTAAAACGAAAACACAGCGTGAACCCTGCGTAAACGGGCAGCATACACGGCCGTCCGTCTGCAGGGCAGCATACACGGCCGTCCGTCTGCATGGCAGCTTATTGTTTGTGTGGACAAATCGCATCCACTCCGCTACTACTGTAATGTGCTGAGGATTTATGACTGGAGATCTGTAGTCTGTCAGCCCTAAAGGCGTTTTTTTTTTTATAACATTTTATTCACATAACATGAATGTAACTAGTGGAATATCCCTTTAAGGATGGGTGACACAAACTTCTAAGTAGTGGATATATTTTTTGGATGAGAGGGGGCGCCAAGAGCATGACAATGTAATGTACACCACACACTGCGCTCTGCTACATCACTGACATTACCTCATGTGTCCCGCAGCACCGATGCTGCACATACTCCTCCCCGCTACATTCACTCACTGCAGCTACACCCGGGGGTCTCCATTATGTAGATAGAGAGCGTCGCCTTCCCCGCACCCCCACTATGTGCCGGTGTACACGTGCTTATTGAACTTACTGGGAGCCGAAGAGCCGACAGTGTATACCGACCGAGCGGAGGAAAGGCGGGAGACGGCGCCGGACACGAGCCCCGGGACTACAGGGAGCAGGGGGGCAGGAAAAAGAGCGGAAGAGGAGGCAGCGGAAGAGGGGGACGGTGCCTGCCGGGGGAAGCAGGAAGTGACGAGGGGTCCGTATTCATACACACGGTGCGGTAGACGGAATCTGTGAGGAAGCGCGCTTAATGGCGGTATTCCTGGCTGAGGGCGCGCTGAGGTGACTTGGGGCCGCAGGACGAGCAGACACGTGGTGTCCTGACAGGAATTTCCCGCTCTGTCTGCCTGAGCCCCAGTGTGTAGCGCTCCCTCATGAGTCTCCAGGGCGTCTCCTTCCCTCACAATATCTGCTATTAAAACGCTTTGTGGAAACCATAGGCGGAAAATTATATAAAAAAAATATATATATATTATTATTTATATATTGTTGCTGCAAAATAAAAAAATATGAAAGGAAACGGTCTTAAAGGGATCGTCGGAAACCATGAGTTTTTCGTAAACCGCTTTGAATGGTTTACCATAACCAGTCTCCCTGTGCCCGCAGCCCTCCGTAGGTCTCCACTCCAGTAGTCACCTCTCCATGTGTGACATTTGCAGACATTCATTTAAACACGACTGGTGTCACCCCCGCCATCAGTGATTGGTAACGTCGTGTTAGAGAATGGGGATGGATAACATGAGTATATGAGGTAGTCATAGTAGTCCACTTGCCTCCCTGTATCCTTTCAGGTGACAGTCACTCCATTATATTCCTTAAAGGGAACCAACCAGCAGCAGACTCTATATTTCTCAAGTCCCAGCTATTAAAACCCCAAAAAATAGACTTTTATTCTTTCCCGCATCAGTATGTTAATCAATTCCAACTAGTCATCTGGGTGGTGCTGGGGTCCCAACTAGTCACAGTCATGGTGCTGTATTCCACTGGCTCTCTGGGCCAGATTTACAGCTCCGTTCATCACTGAGGGGCGGGCCTGGGCGCTTGTACTAACGCCGACATCATTATTCATGCGGACATGGGTGCATGTCATAGCCAAAATAGCCTTGAACGCATCCCCGTCTGTCAGCGTCGCTAGAGGCATCTCCTGGACCCTACTGCAGCCAAGATCATTGTGTTGTTGCTGAAATTACTGTCTCTTTGTGATCTTGGCTGCAGGAGGGTCCAGGAGATGCCTCCAGGGACGATGGCAGACGGGGATCCAAGAGGCTATTTCGGCTATGACATGACTATAGATGTTGGCGCTAGTACAAGCATCCAGGCCCACCCTTCTGTGATGAACTGAGCTGTAAATCATGCCCAAGAGGCAGCGGAATACAGCGCCATGATTGTGACTAGTTGGGACCCCCGGACCGCCCAGATGACTAGTTAGGACCCCAGGACCACCCAAATGGCGAGACTAGGTGAAATTGATGAACATATAGCGCAGGAAAGAATAAAAGTCAGTTTTCAGGGTTTTGCTGGCTGGGACTCAGGAAACGCTAGACCCGGAAGTGTTGGTGCGTTATACTTACCGCATTCGTGTCGACCCCCGTCCGCCATCTTGAGACAATTAGGTCGTCTTCAAGAGGCTGGCCGAACCGCTCCATCCGTCCCTCATGCCAGCCCCCCTCTGCCATGTCATCAGCTCCTCAGCCGCGGTTGGGTAACCCCAATTGCGGCTTAGAAGCTGGTGACGCGGCAGATCAGATCAGACCGTGCCTGCTAATAGCCGAGGTCCCGGGGCCCTGCTCTGAACACCCGTAGACGATCCTAGACATACCTGTATGCTCAGGGTCGTCTAGGGGTTAAAGTGTACCTGTCATGAGGGGCCGCCACTGGATCAGCAGTGAATTCTGCGCTGTCGGAAAAAGTTTGGGTTGGCTTTACTGATTGTCTCTGGTAATACAGGATAACTTGGCAATAGATAACTTCTGTGATAAAGACTTGAGCTCACTTAATCTGTGCTGGGAGATACCTTAAGTGTTGAGGTAGAGTAGCAGTGCTTGTGGAGTTTAGCGTTTAGGAGAGTCGAGGAGTTTGTTGGGAGAGCCCCAACCCAGGGTAGTAGTAGTGTGCTCTGCCAGAACTTGAGAGAAGAGTACTGAAGAGAAGAAGACTTGAGAGGAGAATACTTTTGCCTGTGTTTAACTAAACCACCCTCTGCCCTGCAGTGTCGGGGCTCCTGTCCTACGAGAGTGACACAAGCCCCAGACTATGTTACCTGGGCGAAGCTAAGTGTCTGAGGGTGTCCCGGTTTCACCTGCGCTGCGAGATAGAGTACGTAGACCTTGGTTATGGTTGCTTTGCTCTATCCGGGTAAGTTCCTTTGTAGCCAAGATACCACCCTGCACTGTAAAGAGAGGTTCACGGTGTGGGCTGGGGTGATCTCTGACTTGTCCTCCTTTAGGGCTTAACACTGCATAGTGTCTTTAGCTATAGCTTGGAATTGAAAATTCTCTGTGTTCTCCATACACGTGTGTCTGACTACTAACTCAACTCGACTGGACTGTCCCTTAGGGTCTGTGTGTGCATGTATATAGAGCAGAGATAGGTAGAAAAGAGTTTCTCCTATTGGTCAGCACAGACTATGTGGTACAAAAAAGTAACCCTTAGCAGCTACAGCTATGCAACATATTACAGAGCTTAAACACAACACTGGCACCTTGTGGTGAAACTAAGGAATGCACCTTCATAACTTTCTGACCGGTGGCTAAAGCATTTAACTGTGGGACACTACAGATTTCTCACTGCGAATTCTCAGCGAAATCCGCTGTGGACATTCACTTCAATGGGCTGACATACTTGCAGTGTGATTGTCATCCCGCTGCAACTATGTAAAACTCACCGCTTTTAACCCCCGCAGCCTTGGAGCATACATTACCTACTCTACACTCCGATTGCTTCAGGGGCTCCCGATGTCCGCTCAGCGCTGCCCGCTGATTGGCTGAGTGCCTAAAGACGCCGGGAGCCCCTGAAGCAAGCTGGAGCGGGGACCCGGTACAGTATGCTCCCGTGCTGCAGGAGCTAATGGCGCTGAATTGGACATACTTGCAGCAGGATGACAATCCCACTGCAAGTATGTCAGCCCATTAAAGTGAATAGGCAAGTATCCACAGCGGATTTCGCTGCGTGAAATCTACTGTAGATACATTGTGTGTGAAGCTACCCTAATTGAGATAAAAACTACAGCTACTACCAGAATCCTTTAGTAGATGCCAGTTCCTCAACTGATCTTCCCTCCAAGATATTCAGAAAACTAAGCTGCTGACAAAGTAAGACACTCAGTTTCCCAGCCTGCAAGAGATAAGACGTCATTTGGTTACCGCTCCTCAGCGTTATGCTTCTCGAGTGTCTTTCCTTAGGCTGAGGAATAATACATCTCATAACATCTCATAATGGCACCAAGATATCCTGTCAGCTTGAGAAGTCGTCTGCCATGCTTACTTCTTTTTTTACAGGCAGTTTTTATAGTCGTTTTTATGATCGCTTTGCCCCAAGGCTACAAATTAGAGAACAGCGTGAAAGGATATCCAGGTAAGAATTTATCTGTAGTTGTATCAGCGTCGATTTAGCTGATCAGTTCAAGAGTCAATCAGATCTTAATTTCTACATTTTTAGTTATAAACCAAATATCTATATATCTGTATTTCAATATATACTAAGAGAATCGGTGTGGTGCATTTAATAATTGTCTTCCTGTTTATGTTGAAAGCAGGTAACATGTATATATATGGTCTTTATATGGTGTACATTTACTTAGAGAGTCATATATCTTGGCAGTAAATGTGTTCCAAGATTGTGATATACTTATGTAATAGACAAATCCTTTATGGCTATGTTCACACAATGTCAAAAAAAAAAAAAAAGAGAAAAGGCAGCCACGTTTTCTATTTAAAAAGACGTCCATTATTGCTGCAATGTAATTGACTTCAGTGCAATGCATTGAAATCAATGGAATGACGGACGTCCAATGCACACAGTGTATAAAATGACGGACATTGTCTGCGTGGACATGAAAATAATGATCATGGCAATTATTTTCGGACATCTTTTGCAAACAGCGGACTTTATATTTTAGTTGGTCACACACAGTTTTTCTTTTTTCATCGGCCTTTCACTGTTTTTTTTTATACTATTAAATTCAATGGACTTTTCAATTAAATAAACAGCTAAAAGCCAATCAGTCCACCTAATGGTCCCTTTACACGAATCAATAATTAACGATTTTGAAGCAACGATTTGGTTTTTATAATGATCAGCATTTAGACTAATAAATCTTTAGAAAAATCGTTAGAAAATCCATAAGAAAAACCATTATTGGGATCGCTTAAGCCCATCTTTCACATAGGGTGAATCTTTGAAAGACTGTTTACACAAAGCGATCTGCGAATTTTTAGCGAACGATAAATAACAATTTGAGAACATGTTGAAAGATCAAAATGAACAATTTCTCGCTCGTCGCTTGATCGTTTATCGATTATCGCTCAAATGTGATCGTTATTGCGAAAATTCAAACAATAATCGTTACGTGTAAACGCAGCATAAACTAGAATAATGGACCGGCTGCCAAACAGCAAAATGATGGAAAAAATGATGTGTGAACATAGCCTATGGATATCTATGAGGTACAATTCTAGAGCACATTTTGTGCTTAGTAACGAGACTTTTTTTGAAAAACCATGTAGAGTTATGTTAGTACACATTGGTGCATATGTATCAACATGTTTGCACTTGAATTTTTGCGTACGGTGTGTTTTTTTATTACCGCATGTTCGCCATCTCACAATTTTAACACCAGGAGGGGGTGTGGTTTCAGATTAACTATCTTTTTTGGTGGATTCATCATGTTAAATATTTTAAAATTTTTGCACAAAGGTGCTACCTTTGTAAAAAGTTATGGCCCATATTCATGTGTTCTACATTTGGAACACTCATTGATCAGGAAGGCACTGCACACAGTTTGTTACTGACCTAAAATTCCATAGAAAGAGGTGTGGTACAACGTCCAAATCAGCTGAGTGCAGAGGCATGGACGGTACTGATAACAAGAGCTTCGCTATTTTGTTTTCAATTCTACATAATCACTTAACTGCTTAATGTAATTTTGTAAAATTTTTATTTAGAATCAACATTAAATTACCCCCCCCCCCCCAAAAAAAAATAAATAAAATAAAATAAATTGCAATGGTAAAAATGAAAACTAAAGTCGTTGGTGTTTTAACCATCCATTACATCTGTCACACGAGGCATGGAGTATTTTAAAATTCAGTAGAGTTAGCTCCGCCATATTTTACATTCACATTGCAGATGGATGTACACAGGGGGGCACAAGTTTTGGTTGGAGACACCACAGACTGATAGCCATACCCCCACTGCTTGAGAAAGGCTACACATAGAGCCCAAACGTTGCATTGGTGTGATTAAAGTGGATATTCCTTTTGGAAGTGCGGTCTCCTTCATCTTTTTGGATATATCATATGAACCTGGGTCCGGTTTGGTGAGACTTGCACCCACATACTATTTTTGTATTGTGCTGCTGAAAAACCATTTTTTTTTTTTTGCATCATACCACCACAGTGAGGGAGTCTCCATTTTATCTGTTACCTTTCACCTGCCTTTTCATCACACGTAAAGCCTGGATACTTTGAAAGGATTGTCCTATAAATACTGATTTAGTATTATCTGATACTGATTATGTATCCCTAACAAATGCCTGTGCATAAACCTCTGCACCTGTTTGTATAGTTCCTGAAGTGAATGGCAAAGTTTGATACTTAAGTTTATGTTACATACAGAGCTATTGAAATTTTTGACTCGGTGGCAGAGGACAGTCATTGATTTACAAATTTTACTTAAATTTCAAAAGCCTCGAACTCATTGCCGGACCTCCAGCAATGAGTTTGAGGCTTTCTGCACCTGCGCAGTACGGCACAGACTGGACCAGCTGTACTGCGCATGAGCAGCACAGAAAGAACGTAGGCGTGCTGACATTAGGGACCGCACACCTCTCGGTGATGTCGCCACAATTATGCAGGCTAATCATGCCCAGAGGGGCGTGATTACCACTCCGGAACGCCCAGGGACCATAACTACTTGCCGCAGCTCACCGCCCACTGTGACTACTTGGGGGCAATTTACATACAGGGCGGCAAGTTTATAAAGTAAGTTTTCGGGTTGTACACTCCAGGGTCGGGAGGGGGGGGGGGTGTAGAAGCATGTTTGGAAAGTGTGCTGGGTGCTGCTACAGCACATTCCCATAGCGTTATAGTCGTTTTTTAAGTGATTGGTTCCCTTTATGCTGCGTTTACACGGAACGATTATCGTGCGAATTCGCACGATAACAATCGAATTCGAGCGATAATCGTACGTGTAAACGCTGCGAACAATCAAACCTCGGACAAGAAATCGTTCATTTTGATCTTACATGTTCTAAAATCGTTCGCCGTTCGCAAAAAAATCGCAGATCGTTCAGTGTCAACTAGTGATGCACGATGCACCGAAAAATCAATACTAATATCGATATTCGGGGGAAAAAAAACGGTTCGGTACCAGGATTTCCTGGTATTGATACTTTATGTTAAGATGTGCAATAGCGCAGCTTAACATAGAGTATAGTGCAGAGAACACGGCGGGCGGCTAGCTTAGCACCAGCCGTGCTCTCTGTCTGCTCCCCACCCCCCGCGCGGCTCACCAACTCCTTCTCCATGCTGCCTGGTCCAGGTGTCATCTCGGACATCTCTCTCCCCCTCCCCAGCAACCAGCGGGGGCCGCCCGGGTACGGCATGCCGCTGTCACTATGGAGCGGCATTCATACTGGACTGTACTGCGTTGTACTGCGAGGAGAGTGACGCCGGGATCGGGCAGCATGGAGCAGGAGGTGAAGGTTCTGCTCCACTACAACTATTACTATCCCCAATGTACTATACTAGTGCTGGGTCAGCACCAGTGTAGTATGTTGGGGGTAGTAGTTGTATAGCTATATGTCCATAGTATAGCCATACTACTACCCCCAACCTACTATACTGTACATCTGCCCTACTACCCCCAACCTACTATACTGTACATCTGCCCTACTACCCCCAACCTACTATACTGTACATCTGCCCTATTTCCCTCAACCTACTATACTGTACATCTGCCCTACTACCCCCAACCTACTATACTGTACATCTGCCCTATTTCCCTCAACCTACTATACTGTACATCTGCCCTATTACCCCCAACCTACTATACTGTACATCTGCACTACTACTAGCACTACTACTACTACTACTACTCTACTGGCATCTGCCATACTACTAGTACCCCCAACATACTGTACTGTACATCTGCCATACTACTACTACTACCTCCAACCTACTATACTGGCATCTGCCATACTACTAGTACCCCAACATACTGTACTGTGCATCTGCCGTACTACTACTACCCCCAACATACTATACTGTGCATGTGCCATACTACTACTACCCCCAACATACTATACTGTGAGTCAGCTTCACTACTATTACCCTCAAAATACTATACTGTGTGTCAGCCATACTACTACTACCCCCAACTACTATAATAAAAACAAAAAAAGGGGGAAATATTGGCATCACCACATGCGTAATTGCACGTTAAAATGATCACCTTCCCAATCTCGCACAGTATACAGTGTTTCAAAAAAAGTCATATATCCAAACATGGTACCAATCAAAGCTGCAAATCATTGCGCGCAAAGACTCTTAGGGTGGTATTACACGAAGCGATTTTTTTCAATTAACGATTAACGATAAACGATCTCCAACTATCGCAATAGCGGTTGCCTAATAATCGTTCGTTTTACTACACGGAAAGATTATCGGTTATATTGGAGCAACAAAATTCAAGAACACTCCCCTTTCAATTTGCGAATGAACAGGGAACGGCTAACGACATCTTATTCAAACGAACGATGTGCGAACGATGTGTAAAAGACAAACGATAAAAATAGATTCAAAACCTATTAAACGACCAGCGACCAATCGTTCGTCGTTTAATCGTTGTCTACTATTACACTTAAAGATAATCGTTCAAATACGACCGATTGAACGATTATTCGAACGATAATCGCTTCGTGTAATACCACCCTTAGACAGCCCTACAGGCTGAAAGATATGGGAATCAGAAAACAGCAATTTTTAACACATGTATTTAAAAAACAAACAAAAAAAACCCATAACTTTTGTAACATTTGTACAGTGTAAGTTGTAAATTAAACTGAAAATATATTGTACCATTGTAATAGTGCGGACCTGAAGAATATAGATAACATGTCAGGTATATTACATAGTGAACATTGGCGAGTGTTATATCTGCAGTTGAGGGGGGGGGCATTATATTGAGTTATTATTGGGGGGGGGGGGTTATACGCTAAGTATCGAAATAAAAAAGTTGGTATTGGTATCGAACTCAAAATTTTGGTATCGTGACATCCCTAGTGTCAACAGTAGTTCGCCCATTTAACCAATGTGTGAGATAGGCATAAGCGATCGCAAAATGAATTTCCGTACGATATATCGTACCGTCTAAACGCTGATCGTTATGAAAAAAAATCGTTACTCCGACATCGTTAATCGTACGATCGGGCCAATTATCGTTTCGTGTAAACGCAGCATTAGGCTATGTTCACACTACGTATATGTCCGGCCGCATATTTTCGCGTGTTAAACTCCGGCCGGGAATTTAAACAAGTTGCGGCCGGCTACGTACAGACCGCGAACTTACGCCCGCAGTCTACTTACGCTTCCCGAGTGTCCTACGTAGGGATCTGACAGCAGTCTTTTACTTGGAAATCTTCGCCTAGCCCCGGACACCCCACAGAACCTTTTGGATCGGCACAAAAAGCTTGCAAAATGAAGAAATCACCACTACGTACGGGACCGCATGTAACGCTACGGGCGTAAGTTACGGCATTTTCGTCCTCAATCAATGGTCTGGTTCATTTTTTACGGTGCCGCGTGCGATCTGGGCGTAAGTTCGTACGTAGTGTGAACTGTGCAGCCGTACATCGTATACTTTCCATTATACGCAAACTATGTAAATCTCCGGCCGCTTATTCACGGAACGCGCTACGTCTGGAGACTTATGTAGTGCGAACATAGCCTTAAGTAGTACAATTCTGTTTACTAAGGGCAGCTTAAGAAGCATGTGATTTTTTATTAATTTAATTCTGTTGTATTTTTCATTTTTAGCGTTGCAAGATGTGAATGTCATGATTTTTCTTGGACTTGGATTTCTATTTGGATTCTTAAAAATGTTTGGATTCAGTGGAATTGCTTTCAACTTCTTGAATGGAGCAATAGGATTGCAGTGGGCCATTATTTTAGATACCTTAATATTTAGGAACTCTACTAACACGCAGACTATCGGCATAAACAGGTATGTCAAATTTTCTAGTTATTAGAAATGTGTTGCTTTATTTAGTTATGTAAGTACACAGACTATCTATCTATTTCCTTTCTATCTCCTCTATCTATCTATATATCTGTATGTCTGTCTATCTCCTATCTATCTATCTATCTATCTCCTATCTATCCATCTATCTATCTCCTATCTATCTATCTCCTATCTATCTATCTATCTATCTATCTATCTATCTATCTATCTATCTATCTATCTATCTATCAATCATCTATCTATCTATCTATCTATCTATCTATCTATCTCCTATCTATCTATGTCCTATCTATCTATCTATCTATCTCCTATCTATCTATCTCCTATCTATCTATCTCCTATCTATCTCCTATCTATCTATCTATCTCCTATCTATCTATGTCCTATCTATCTATCTATCTATCTATCTATCTATCTATCTATCATCTATCATCTATCTATCTATCTATCTATCTATCTATCTATCTCCTATCTATCTATGTCCTATCTATCTATCTATCTATCTATCGATCTATCTTCTATCTATCTACTATCTATCTATCTACTATCTATCTATCTATCTATCTCCTATCTATCTATCTATCTATCTCCTATCTATCTATCTATCTATCTATCTATCTATCTATTTATCTCTCTATCTATCTCCTATCTATCTATCTATCTATCTATCTATCTCCTATCTATCTATCTATCTATCTATCTATCTCCTATCTATCTATCTCCTATCTATCTATCTATCTATTTATCTCTCTATCTATCTCCTATCTATCTATCTATCTATCTATCTATCTATCTCCTATCTATCTATCTCCTATCTATCTATCTATCTATCTATCTATCTATCTATCTATCTCCTATCTATCTATCTATCTATCTATCTATCTCCTATCTATCTATCTATCTATCTATCTATCTATCTATCTATCTATTTATCTCTCTATCTATCTCCTATCTATCTATCTATCTATCTATCTCCTATCTATCTATCTATCTATCTATCTATCTATCTATCTATCTCCTATCTATCTATCTATCTCCTATCTATCTATCTATCTATCTATCTATCTATCTATCTATCTATCTCCTATCTATCTATCTATCTATCTATCTATCTATCTATCTATCTATCTCCTATCTATCTATCTATCTATCTATCTATCTATCTATCTATCTATCTATCTGCCTAATATTTTATTGGTCATGCTCATGCACCAAAACAGCTTTGACCCATCAAAACATAGACTGTAATTGACCTCTGCTGTATCTGTCACCATGACATGAAATTAGCAGCAGATTTCTAATTTGCTAGATGTGGCCTCCTTGGTTATGACTTCCAGCACACCCCACAGAATTGAGATTTGGGGATTTTTTTTTAGTATTGCAGGGCACAATATTCTGCTGAAAGAGCTTGCTGTCAGTAGGGGGTACTGTTGCCATAAAAGAGTGTACATGGTGTGCACATTTTTAGGTAGTAAGTTTCAAGTTAACATCCACATGAATGTTAGAATCTAAAGTTCCTTAGAGCATTTCCCATTCACATGACATAAAGTTTACCTGTCGTTTGGGAAAAATGTTAACATATCATAGAGACATGTCAAAAATTTTGATTGGTTCGGGTCTGAGTTTTCTCCCAATCAGTACGGGTCTGAACACTAAGACCAGGACTGATCAAAACTCTATGATGTCTCTATGACATATGGCACTGTGTCGATCAGCTACTGATGAGCAATCCTGTGGACGTCATTTAATGGCAAATGACAGCCCACATTTCAAAACAACGGCTGTTTCAAAATATCGGCAATTATTTGCCATGAAATAATGGCCATCCACTAAATTTCAACAGTGTGTGAGCATAGCCTTTCTGTGTTTTCAACGCACTCCTGGTTTTGGTTGCAAAATACTTACCAAATTACTGAGCAAAAATACTTTGTGGGAACAGAGCCTGAAAAAGGCCATTTACCTATTTAGAGGTAGATACCAATGGTAGACATGCTGTGTACATCATTTAAGTAATTACAGTGCAGTTATATCCAGTGACTCACAAGGGGTGTCTTCTCTGATCAGTGTCGCAAACTTTTCCTTTACTTCTCCATCCGACTTGTCCATCTGGAAAATTTCTCCTGGCCATAACTTCACACCTTCTGCCAGACAAATGTTTTTTTTGTCTTCTCGCTCCAGCATCATCCTCACTTCTATACAAACTGTTCGTGTGACGCAGCCATGCGATTAAGGGTGCCTTGTAAGGGGCCATACATATCGGGCTGTGTAAATGGACCCTAAGAAATATTTTTCTAATGCGATGAAATGTCCTTAACTTGCACTTACCATAATGTCTTATTCACAGCCTAAGAACAGGACTAATGAGCATTTTTCCAGTTTTAATCTCATGCGGAGTTGTCTTAGGAAAAGTGAATCCTCTACAGTTGGTTGTGATGACTATGCTCGAATTGTCTATATTTACTGCAAACAGATACATTATGACACATTATCTTATGGTAAGAGACACTTGTGGTGAAAATTTTTTTTTTTACAATGGAAATACATCTTGGGCTATGTTCACACAAAGTCAAAATAAGAGAAAAGGCATCCGCTTTATCTATTTAAAAAGACCTCCATTATTTCTGCAATGTAATTGTAATGCGATGCATTAAAGTCAGTGGAATGACGGACGTACATGCACACAGTGTATTAAATGACAGATGTTGTCTGCACGGACGTCAAAATAATGATCATGACAATTATTTTCGGACATCTTTTGCAAACACTGGACGTTATTTCTTAGTTGGTCACACACAGATTTTCTTTTTTAACCGTCCTTTCACCATTTTTACTATTAAATTTGTGTGACTTTTTCATTAAAGACAAAGGGTCAGTCCACCTGACCTGGAATAATGTACCAACAGCCCTTACTGCACTGATGGGCGGCCAAACAGCAAAATGATAGACGTCACTTTAAACTCAAAATGGCGGACGTAATTTTTTCTTTTCAAAAACAGAGAAGAAAAAATGTTATGTGAACATAGCCTTGTAGTGATAAGCTAAAATCAGGTGAGGAAGCCACATCTTAAAGTCATAAAGATTTCGCTGCGTTTGGGTTGTAAAACATCTTCCAAATTTCTTTACAGTTGATCGTGACTTATTAAATGGGTATTCCAATGTGTGAGTGCGTATGTTTTTGATTTTTTTTTTTTTTATCATCAAATGTGTGAACCCGGCCTTATACATAATGGAACAATTATATAGAAAATTTGGATTGTAATAGAAAAAATTATATTTTATAAGGGACCATTTTTTTTCAATGTTCGCTATTAAATGATAAAGTCAGATATGTTTCCAAACAACTGATGGATATCATACGTTTGTGTCTGTTGGTGCTTTCCAGATGACTAGTCATAATAGCATGATGCATGGTCACATCTTTGGGGCATACTTTGGTCTTGCTGCGTCATGGATCATGATACCACCTTTAATAGGAAACAAAGCGAGTGAAGAGAATGAGAAATCCAAACCGATATCAGATCTATTCTCCATTTTAGGTAGGTGAACTTGAATACTGTCTATGTAATGTCCAACACTAAACTATATGTGTGATAAGTGTCTTTACTGCAGTCACTACATGGAATACACAGTCTGGCAGGAGTGGAATTATCAAATAATAGGGAAAACCTTTAAAGGGGTAGTTCACCCAAATTTTTTTTCTTTCAAATCTAATTTACTTCTATTAAAAAATCTCAAGCCTTCCAGTACTTATCAGCTTCTGTATACCCAACAGGAAGTTGTATTATTTCCAGTCTGGACAGCAGGAGAGGTTTTCTGTGGGGATTTGCTCCTGTTTTGGACAGTTCCTGACATGGACAGAGGAGGCAACAGAGAGCACTGTGTCAAACAGGAAAGAAAACACCACTTCCTGCTGGACACACAGCAGCTGATAAGTACTGGAAGACTTGAGATTTTTTAATAGAAGTGAATTACAAATCTCTGGCACTTTATGGCACCAGTTGGTTTGAAAGAAATTTTTTTTGGGTGGACTACCCCTTTAAATAAGATCCAGTATATATATAAGTTTGCTGCAAGGGGCTATGTGCACACTGAGGAAATTTGACGGAAAATCTGTCGCGGACTGCGGTGGGCGCGCGCATCTCCGCCCGTGTTCATAGACTACATTCTATGCATGGGCGGATTCCGCCGTCCATCCAAAGAATGAATGTGTTAATTCTGAAGGTTGAAGGAATCCGTCCATGCATAGAATGTAGTCTATGAACACGGGCGGAGATGCACGCGCCCACCGCAGTTTGCGACGGATTTTTCGTTGAATTTCCTCAGTGTGCACATACCCTTGGTTAGAAACATCATGTCTTCAGCAACACTTGAATACTTGGCAAGACAGGACTTGAGTGTATATTCAGCCACAATTATATACCGTGGCCAAATCTGCTGTAGCGACACAACTCTACGTCCCCGTACTATGCAGCCATCATTACTTCATACAATGTTTTCTTTACTCTTCAGGGACGTTATTTCTGTGGATGTTCTGGCCTTCATTTAACTCTATTATGCTGACTAATTCTTCCCAGTTACGGAACGCTGTGTACAATACCTTTTTCACTTTGGCTGTCAGCACTGTCACAGTGTTTTCTGTATCATCGCTTCTGAACCAGAAGGGAAAGTTCAAAATGGTAAGTAAAATGTATAGTGAGAGATAGGGTGGTATTACACGGAACAATTATCGTCCGAAAAATCGTTAAATCGTTCAGATTTGAACGATAATCGTTTAGTGTAATAGCAGACGAGAAATCGTTGGTCATATAATAGAATTTGGCCCTATATTTATCGTTGCTTGTATGCAAATCATTCGCATGTAATTATGTGTATTGTAACCCAATACCCAGGTCCCCCCCCCATACTATAAGATGCCATTTAGAATGATGGTATCCTCTTCTGTTACTGGGTGGACTTTGTCCTCAGTATCTCGGGCCTGAGTATGACTGCAAACTCTACACTCCGTATAGCTATACCACTGCATATCGTGCAACAGTTTTTACGTCATTGTGCACACATCTGTTCTTGTCCTTATGGTTATGACCCAAATACACACATAGAGGCAAATTTGTTAGGGAGCTAAAGGGTTATTCTAATACCAAACATTTTTACAGTTCTGTACGGAACACTTGGAAAAAAAACCCTTTCTAGTAAGATAAGGAAGGTGGGATGAGCGTGTGCAAAGCAAAGTGGTTCTGCATTGTGGAATGCTGGGACATGTAGTCTTTAGCTAATGACATGTCCAGCAGCAGGGGAAAAAAACATCCAAGCTATAGCATGCGCTATGAGGCTATGTTCACACAGATATTCAACGGCTGTTATTTTGAGTATCGAATAAAGGCTGTTGTTTAGGGTGCGTTCACACATAACAGAATCCCGGTGGATTTCACGTTGCCAGATCGTAGAGAAACCCACTGCAATTTCCGTAAATGCGAGTCTGTAAAGGCTGTCTTGCTTAAGGGTGCGTTCACACGTAACTGATCCACAGCGGATTTCTCGCTGCGAATTCACAGTAAGATCCGCTGTGGATCCCGGCCCTGTACACTTATGGGCGGACAAACTCGCAGGGGGATGGACAAATTTAATTTTAATTAGGGATGGTACGAACCCGAACCCTCGGTAATGATTCCCGCTGTCTGCCCGCTCCGTGCAGCGGGCGGATCCAGCAGGAGGACCGCCTGGAAAACTGGGATACAGCCATAGCCATAGGCTGTATCCCAGTTTTCCAGGCGGTCCTCCCGCTGTATCCGCCCGCTGCACGGAGCGGGCAGACAGTGGGAATCCGATGCCGAGCGTTCAGGTTCATCCGAACCCGTACCTCGGCGGGTTCGGACCATCCCTAATTTTAATTACTGAATACAAAAACAAAGCACATCCAAAAGGGCCTGAACTAAAAAAAATTGTACCCACAGCTGCCAAACCACAAAATCACGGACGTCATTTAGAGAGAAAAAAACGGACAGAGAAAATGTCATCTGAACATAGCCTAAAAAAGTTGCCCAGGTCCAAAGGGGTGGTCTTCTCAGGAGTTTTTACGGCATAATATACAGTTGACAGAATGATTATGTGTTTTAATTACTACCAAGTATTAGACTCTTAAAAGAGGTTGGCTGTGCTGTCCTGCTGTGTGTTGAGTCTGTCCATAAGATGGCCAACAAGGAGGAGCATGTGGCGGTGCCCTGTCCCCAGTGTCCACCACTGAACCTGTATATTTCTATGGAGGACACTGGGGCGGGGCATGGTCACATGCTCCTCCATGTTACATAGTTACATAGTTAATACGGTTGAAAAAAGACACATGTCCATCAAGTTCAACCAAGGAGGGGATGGATACAGGGAAGGGGGAGGGGTGATAGGTCCTATACATATGCATTTATATTATTTTGGTCTAAAAACTTGTCTAGGCCGGTTTTGAAGCCCTCTACTGTTTTTGCTGTGACCAGATCCTGTGGTGACTGTTCCACAGATCACAGTTCTCATGGTAAAGAAGACTTGTCGCCTCCGGAGATTGAACCTTTTTTTCTCCGGAGATTGAACCTTTTTTTCTCCAGGCGGAGTCAGTGCCCTCTTGTCCTTTGAGGGGGTTTTACCTGGAACATGTTTTCCCCATATCTCTTGTAGGGGCCATTTATATATGTAAATAAGTTAATCATATCTCCAGGCCCGGATTGGTAATCTGGCAAAGCGGGCAAATGCCCGCTGGGCTGCCGGTATTACCAATCCGGGGGCCGCCGGTCCTGGCCCCCATGTGCACCGGCCCTCAGCAGTGGCTGCAAGAATAGCGCAGCCGGCCGCTGCGCTATTCATTCAGCCTGTGCAGAGGGCCGGCGCCCTGGCCCTTTAACTGTGAGCGTTCATCTTGAACGCTCACAGTCTGCAGCAGCCGCGCTCTGACTGACAGAGCCAGGGAGCCATTGGCCCCCGGCACTGCCAGTAAGGAGCGGGCTGGGCCGGAGAGCGGGAGGGCTGGTCTTCAGCCCCCTCCGGCATCTGGAAGGTGTCAGGGCCGGCCCGGGGCCGCAGACGTGCCGCGCGCAGGCACGTCTGCGGGCACCTCTGCCAGGTCCCCAGCGGCTGACGTCACTTCCCTGACGCACCGCTGAGGACCTGGGAGCAGAAACAGGAGAGGAGCTGCCTCCGCTCTGCACCGGGGAGAAGAGCTGTGGACCGAACATCCGGGAAGAAGAAGCTGCTGGGGAGCGAGGTGAAAGGTGAGAATGTGTGTTTTTTTTTTACCTCTTTCACTAGTGGCCATGGGGGGGGGGGTATTCTATATGGGAAGATGGGGGGGGGGGGTATTCTATTCTATATGGGTGGGATGCAAGGAGAAGGGGGTATTCTATATGGGGGGATGCAAGGAGGGGGTATTCTATATGGGGGATGCAAGGAGGGGGTATTCTATATGGAGGGATGCAGGGGGGGGTATTCTATATGGGGGATGCAAGGAGGGGTATTCTATATGGGGGGATGCAAGGAGGGGGTATTCTATATGGGGGGATGCAAGGAGGGGGTATTCTATATGGGGGGATGCAAGGAGGGGGTATTCTATATGGGGGATGCAAGGAGGGGGTATTCTATATGGGGGGATGCAAGGAGGGGGTATTCTATATGGGGGGATGCAAGGAGGGGGTATTCTATATGGGGGATGCAAGGAGGGGCTATTCTATATGGGGGGATGCACGGGGGCTATTCTATATGGGGGATGCAAGGAGGGGGTATTCTATAGGGGGGATGCAAGGAGGGGGTATTCTATATGGAGGGATGCAAGGAGGGGGTATTCTATATGGGGGGATGCAAGGAGGGGGTATTCTATATGGGGGGATGCAAGGAGGGGGTATTCTATATGGGGGATGCAAGGAGGGGGTATTCTATATGGGGGGATGCAAGGAGGGGGTATTCTATATGGGGGGATGCAAGGAGGGGGTATTCTATATGGGGGATGCAAGGAGGGGCTATTCTATATGGGGGGATGCACGGGGGCTATTCTATATGGGGGATGCAAGGAGGGGGTATTCTATAGGGGGGATGCAAGGAGGGGGTATTCTATATGGAGGGATGCAGGGGGGGTATTCTATATGGGGGATGCAAGGAGGGGTATTCTATAGGGGGGATGCAAGGAGGGGGTATTCTATAGGGAGGGGATGCAAGGAGGGGGTATTCTATAGGGGAGATGCAGGGGGGGTATTGTATATGGGGGGATGCACGGGGGCTATTCTATATGGGGGATGCAAGGAGGGGCTATTCTATATGGGGGGATGCACGGGGGGCTATTCTATATGGGGGATGCAAGGAGGGGCTATTCTATATGGGGGGATGCACGGGGGGCTATTCTATATGGGGGATGCAAGGAGGAGCTATTCTATATGGGGGATGTACAGCAGGGGGGCTGTTCTATATGGAAGGATGTGCAGTGGAGGGGGGGGGCTATTCTATTTGGGGGGGATGTATAGATGAGGATGTTGCTGAAGCAAGAAGCCTAAAATGTCTGTCTGACAGATCCCGTGGAGAGGAGTCCTGGCCAGAGAAGCCTTCATGATGGCCGGAGCCAGATGGAGAAGAAAAGGAAAAGTGGACGTCTCTTCATGCAGAGAAGACGCCTACTGTGAGTGACAGGATGTAATTGTAATCATCACTTTTAAGGTCTGCAGGACCATTATACAACTGGGATCTACTTCTGTATCAGGGGTGTCACACTCCGGCCCTCCAGGTGTTACAAAACTACAATTCCCGTCATGCTTTAGCTGACCAGGCATGATGGGATTTGTAGTTCTGTAACAGCTGGAGTGTGACACCTGTGTTCTATGGTCACTGTTCTGGGTGAATATTGGTCTTTATATAGTGGCTGTTATTTGGTGCCAGTATAGTGGTATTATCCAGCCACTGTATGCTGAGGGTAGTGGGCATGGTGTGATGGTATAGTGGTATTATCCAGTCACTGTATGGTGGGAGTAGTGGGCATGGTGTGATGGTATAGTGGTATTATCCAGTCACCGTATGCTGAGGGTAGTGGGCATGGTGTGATGGTATAGTGGTATTATCCAGTCACTGTATGGTGGGAGTAGTGGGCATGGTGTGATGGTATAGTGGTATTATCCAGTCACCGTATGCTGAGGGTAGTGGGCATGGTGTGATGGTATTACTCGTATTATTGGTAATATTAGTGTTGTATATAGTGGATTGTATTCAGTCACAGTGTAACGGTATTATTCATTATGTGGTGATAATGGCCGTGCTCATGGTGTGGTGATATTATTTGTTACTTATATACTGGTAGTATTGGCAATATTGCTGGGTTTGCTTAGTAACAGTATGGCAGTAATGTGTACAGTGTGGTGATAATATTTGCTTACTGGTGTTATTAACTATGACAGTATTATCATGCACAGAAAATTCTAGATAGATAGATAGACAGACAGGAGATAAATAGATAGATAGAAGATAGATATCCAGTAGGAAATATCTATCTAGCAGCTTATTTTTAAGCTTTGATTACACATGAGATCACAACCAGCAGACACATTTTAATAATTAAAACCTTACTGCTTATACCGCCATTATATGGAGTGCAGACATAGTCAGGATAAAAGAGATTTAAAAAATATAGTAACTTTTGTCCAAAAACAGCACCATCCTGTCCTCAGGTTATGTAAAGGTATTACAACTTCACTCCATTCACTTCAATGGAATTGAGCTGCAATACCTCACACAAACTGAAGAAGAGTGTGGCACTGTTTCTGGAAGAAAGTGGCTATGTTTTTCTCCTTTAAAGGGAATCTGTGAGGTCCATACCTGGTCTAGGGCTGTAGATCTCAGCAGACAATAGTGACAGGACCTTTAGTCCAGTGTAAACTTTTATAATTGTCCTTTTCATTACCGACTAAAGTTTCACAACGGCAACCGCAGCAGCAGCACCCTATACGTCCATCAGTCAGAGCAGGAAGGGGCGGGGGCAGAGGGTGCTGCTGTGACTCAGCTCCGCCTCTCTGACACTTCAGCTGGTAATGAAAAGAATGATTATAATAGTTTACAATGGACTAAAGGTCCGGTCCCTGACCTGTACGCTGGGATCTACAGCTGTGTACCTGGTATAGACCTCACAGGTTCCCTTTAAGGGAACGTTCATACCTAATCCATTGCGGTTTTGATGCTTCTGATTTAATCAGTTAAAATAAATGCATAAATATGCCACATCAAATCCACAGCAGATTATGTTATAGCATTGTTTTTAGGTGCTGGTGGTGGGTTCACATGTTTAAGGGAGTAGTGGGGACACGGCTAAATGAAGCAGAATTTGCTACAGCGCATATTTTACATCGCTATCCATGATATGGTATGTGGGCTGCTGGGGTCTGATTGCCAGGGCTGATTTTAAGTCCCAGTCCGGCCCTGCATATCTCCCCTTAAAGGTCTCTTCTCCAGACTAAACAAATGTAATTCTTTTAATCTCTCCTCATAACTAAGATGCTCCATTCCCCTTATTAGTTTAGTTGCCGTCTTTGTACCCTCTCCAGCTCTAGAACATCCTTTTTATGAATCGGGTTCCAAAACTGGACGGCATACTCCAGAGGGGGTCGCACCAAAGCTTTATAAAGCGGTAATATTATATCCCTGTCCCGAGAGTCCATGCCTGTTTTAATGCATGACAATATCCTGCTGGCCTTAGAAGCAGCTGACTGACATTGTGTGCTGTTCTGTAGTCTATTATCTACAAGTACACCCAGATCCTTCTCCATCAGCGACTCTCCCAGAGTAACTCCCCCCAGGACATATGATGCATGCGGGTTATTAGTACCCAGGTGCATAACTTTACATTTATCCACATTGAGCCTCATTTGCCAAGTGGACGCCCAAACACTCAGTGTGTCTAAGTCATCCTGTAAGATCTGCACATCCTCCATAGACTGTACTGTACTACACAGCCTGTAACATCTGCACATCCTCCATAGACTGTACTGTACTACAAAGCCTGTAACATCTGCACATCTTCCATAGACTGTACTGTACTACAAAGCCTGTAACATCTGCACATCTTCCATAGACTGTACTGTACTACACATCCTGTAACATCTGCACATCCTCCATAGACTGTACTGTACTACAAAGCCTGTAACATCTGCACATCCTCCATAGACTGTACTGTACTACAAAGCCTGTAACATCTGCACATCTTCCATAGACTGTACTGTACTACAAAGCCTGTAACATCTGCACATCTTCCATAGACTGTACTGTACTACACATCCTGTAACATCTGCACATCCTCCATAGACTGTACTGTACTACAAAGCTTGTAACATCTGCACATCTTCCATAGACTGTACTGTACTACAAAGCCTGTAACATCTGCACATCTTCCATAGACTGTACTGTACTACACAGCCTGTAGCATCTGCACATCCTCCATAGACTGTACTGTACTACACATCCTGTAGCATCTGCACATCCTCCATAGACTGTACTGTACTACAAAGCCTGTAACATCTGCACATCTTCCATAGACTGTACTGTACTACACATCCTGTAGCATCTGCACATCCTCCATAGACTGTACTGTACTACACAGCCTGTAGCATCTGCACATCCTCCATAGACTGTACTGTACTACACATCCTGTAGCATCTGCACATCCTCCATAGACTGTACTGTACTACAAAGCTTGTAACATCTGCACATCTTCCATAGACTGTACTGTACTACACATCCTGTAACATCTGCACATCTTCCATAGACTGTACTGTACTACACAGCCTGTAGCATCTGCACATCTTCCATAGACTGTACTGTACTACAAAGCCTGTAACATCTGCACATCTTCCATAGACTGTACTGTACTACAAAGCCTGTAACATCTGCACATCTTCCATAGACTGTACTGTACTACACAGCCTGTAGCATCTGCACATCCTCCATAGACTGGACTGTACTACACATCCTGTAACATCTGCACATCCTCCATAGACTGTACTGTACTACAAAGCTTGGTGTCATCTGCAAAGATAGAAACATTGCTGTTAATTCCATTCTCAATATCATTAATAAACAAGTTAAACAGAAGAGGGCCCAGTACTGACCCTTGGGGTACACCACTTATTACCGGGGACCATTCGGAGTAGGAATCATTGACCACCACTCTCTGGGTACGATTTTTAAAACAGTTTTCAAACCAGTTCCACATTAAACTAATCCAAACCGATAGACTTTAACTTACCCATCAGACGTCCATGAGGAACTGTGTCAAACGCTTTTGCAAAATCCAGGTACACGATATCCACAGCCACGCCGCCATCCAGGCTTCTACTTACCTCTTCATAGAAACATATTAGGTTGGTTTGACAGCTTCTGTCCTTAGTAAAACCATGCTGGTTATCACTTATAATACTATTAGCCACTACATATTCCTGGATGTAGTCCCTTATAAGCCCGTTAAATAGTTTCCCCACAATGGACGTTAAGCTTACAGGTCTATACTTACCTGGGGAAGTTCGAGAGCCCTTTTTGAAGATCGGCACTACATTTGCCTTACGCCAGTCCCTCGGCACAATACCAGTAAGCAAAGAATCACAGAATATTTCATACAAGGGTAGAGAAATTACAGAACTGAGTTCCCTAACAACTCTGGGGTGTAATCCATCAGGCCCTGGAGCTTTGGTTACATTGAGTTACATCTATAGCTACCTGCCTTTCATTGTGAATTTTTGCTGCTTTTATTAGATTTTTACAGGTTTTGTTGACTTCTTTGTAATGTTTAAAGGCTAAAGCTGACCCCTCTGATTTGTATTTTTTAAATGCCCCTTTTTTTCTCATTTATAGCCCTTCTAACCTCGGTTGTCGCCATGTGGGATTGGATTTTAACCGTTTATATTTGTTCCCCATAGGAATATATTTGGCAGTACAGTTATTTAATGTGGATTTGAAGATTTCCCATTTATTAGCTGTATCAGTATGTGATAGTAGCCGCTCCCAGTCTATGCCCTGAAGTTCGGCCCTTAACCCAGGAAAATTGGCCCTTTTAAAATTAAGAGTTTTTGCCCTCCCAACATGTTTTTCTTTTCTACACTTTAAGCCAGTATTTTTTCCCCCAAGTTTATAGAAGGGAATAAGTCTCTGCCAAATCCCTTTAGCAGCAATTTATATCCTCATGGAACAAATGATCAACAATGTTTAAATCCTGTAGATACAGTCTTTTTTTCCACAATGTGCTTTCACAGGCCCCCATACTCAGGGGGTGTCCCATGAAAACAAGTTATACCCTATGTTCATAATAGGGAATCTGATTATAGGACATAATGATCTGCAATCTCAAGAATGGGGATCAGGCTCACCCCACTGAATGGAATGTCAGTGCGCCTGTGTGACCACCGCTCCATTCATTCCCTATGGGAGCAGCTGGAGATAGCTGAGCGTTGTATACCCACGAAATACATCCCCCTGTATTCTAATATGTATGGACATTTTCAGACTATGATGGTACACACTGACATTGCATAGTTTTTTTTTTCTATTCATACGAAGTTTGATCACCAACCATTTTTTGTTTTTTTTTCATCATTTTGTGTTCTAGATCATTGTCCGAAACGGAATACTTGCAGGAGGGGTTTCGGCTGGATTTATAGCCTATATGGTTCAGCATCCGTATATTTCAATGACCCTAGGACTAATAGCTGGAATAATGTCTACAATTAGTTTTACATACCTACAGGTAAGCTCTCTGGTTAGTATTCCCCTTCCAAAGTGGGAAATCATATGTAAGAAGTTACCCTAATGTGCAGTAGGTGAAAGCAGGCGACACCAGCTCACACTACGACACCTTTATTAGGAAATCAAGAAGGTTAGAAGAACAAAAGGTTATAAGAGCTGCACGGTCAGATGCAAAACGGCTGTTGTACTGTAAGGGGAACAGCAGGTTAGAGTCTTCTAACTTGCTTTTAGTTTCCCTTTAAGTGGCATTCTGGAATTTTAATATCAAAGGCCTACTAGGATTGTCCAAAAATATCAGGTCACTGGTGGTGGGGTGATCCCTAGAACCCCAACCAATCAGGTGATTCTGTAGATTCTGCAGCTCTCTGGGTAATGCTTGGTTTTATTGCTTAAGGAGAAGTCCGGCAAAAATTTTTATTAAAGTATTGTATTGTCCCCCAGAAGTTATACAAATCTCCAGAATACACTTATTACAGGAAATTCACATAAAGTGCTTATTTCCCTGCACTTACTACTGCATCAAGGCTTCACTTCCTGGATAACACGGTGATGTCACTTCCTGGATAACATGGTGATGTCACTTCCTGGATAACATGGTGATGTCCCTTCCTGGATAAAATGATTATGTCACGACCCGACTCCCAGAGCTGTGCGGGCTGTGGCTACTGGAGAGGATGATGGCAGAGGGATGCTCTGTCCCTCCAGTGCCCTGTGGCCCTCAGTGTCCCCCTGCCATCATCCTCTCCAGCAGCCACAGCCCGCACAGCTCTAGGAGTCGGGTCGTGACATCACCATGTTATCCAGGACGTGATATCACCATGTTATCCAGGACGTGATATCACCATGTTATCCAGGAAGTGATCTCACCGTGTTATCCAGGAAGTGACATCACCATGTTATCCAGTAAGTGACATCACCATGTTATCCAGGAAGTGACATCACCGTGTTATCCAGTGAAGCCTTGATGCAGTAGTAAGTGCAGGGAAAAAAGCACTTTATGTGCACTTCCTGTAATAAGTGTATATTGGGGATTTGTATAACTTTTGGGGGACAATACAATACTTTAAAAAAAAAATTTCGCCTGACTTCTCCTTTAACTAGGCATAGCTCTATAAATTTGGTAGTGGAAGGATCTCTATAGGTGAATGGAACTCAGCTGCAATACCAGGCAGTATTGCTGAAAAGTATTCATTGTTGTACCTGATAAGGAAGAGGTTAGAGTACTTGCTCCAGAGCAGATGTAGATTTCTGCCTGGTAAATCACCTTTCCTATGGGATACACCAGGAGTGCATTTGATAATTGTGCCCACTCATGCTTACCTCTCTGTGCTCCCTCAGTGTCCTGCTGTAGCGTAAGCTAAAGGAGTTATCCGGCATTATAATTTGTTTCTTATATAATGCTGCCCTGTTTAAAAACATAGTAAACATCTCATGCTTACCTTTCTGTGCTCCCTCTGTGTCCAGTTATGGCCTCTCCATTGTCCTTCACTGACTGCAGCCACTGCCCGCTTACAGCCCGCTTAGCCAATCGCAGTGCTGTCCTGTCTCAGTCAGTGATTGGCTGAGTAGGCTGTTACTCCCGAGACGTGTTAGGTGGCTGCAGTCAGTGAGGGACACGGGAGAGGCCACAGCAGGACACTGGGGGAGCACGGAGAGGTAAGCATGAGATGTTTATAATGTTTTTAAACAGGGCAGCCTTACATTACATTTAGCTTTTCAGTGGGGCTTCTAGGATTTGGATCCCTACCAATGTGATATTGATGGCTTATTCTTATTATTGGAAACTAAAAAACTCTTTTAATGTTATAGTTAATAGATGTGATGTAATAAATGTAATGTAATTAAAAAAAATTAATAAAATGTAATGTGATAACCCCCTCCCCCCCCAATAAACAAATACAGTTACCCCTTCAGGTACTTAAAAAAAAAATACATACAATATATTTGGTTTTGCTACATCTGTAATGACCTAAGAAATAAAATGATTTTAATATTGATCCTGCACAATACAGTAAAAAAATACAATATTGGGAAAAAAATTCTTTGGGCATTAAAGGGGTACTCCGGCGCTGATAAAAAAAAAAAAAAACATCTATCAAACATAGTTTTTACATTTACCATCCGTCCTGAGTCTGTCTTCGTTTGAATTTCCTGCTGTTTGCAGGTCCCTGAAGCTTCAGTTGGTGGCTTCATTTTTTCTTTACTTCCTGGTTTGGGGTTTCCCCATGATGCACTTTGTCTCCTGTGATGTCTAACTGACTCTGTAAAACTGTAAAATGACTTACATCTTGCTCAGCCAATCAGAGCTGAGCAACCTGAGTCATCTGACAAAGGTAGGCTGGCCTAACAGGGCTTAGGCCCGCCTCCCTCTTGATGATGTCATTGTCACAAAATGGCTGCCACTGAGCAGCCTGGGGTCAACAGTAATTGGGTAAGAATGAGTTTACTTCACTTCCTGGTGGGGGATTGAGGGGGGAAAAGATAGGGAAGGGAGGCAGATAGGTGATTGAAGCATATTACAAAGTTATAACTTTGTAATGTGTTTCAATTACTGGGAAAAAGCTTTTCGCTGGAGTACCCCTTTAAGGCCCAGAATGTATGCTGGGGAAAGGGTTAAACACATTTATTGTGAATCTGTACATAATGCTGTTTTTCAGAAGCCAATGAATTTAATCACATTAGTGCATGATACATGTGGAATTCACTACACTTTTGGAATCCCAGGACTTCTCGGAGGGATAGCCTATACAGTCATAATCCTAATGGCGGACTTTGGCATCGGAATGTAAGTACATATCTATCAGCCCTATAAGATTTCATTATAAAATCTAATGCAATTACCAAAGTTAGTCATCTCTTTTGGGGTATGGTAGTTGTGCTACAACATGGTAAGGCTATGTTCACACATGGTATTTCCGTCAGTCTTTTTTCAACCAAAACCAGGAGTGGGTTGAAAACACAGAAGCCGTACAACTCTCTCCATTATAATTTTGCTCTGTCAGTTGCACTTCTTATTTTGGTTGAAAAAAGACTGACAGATATACTGTGTGTGTGGTTTTCCAGGTGTACACATGTTTATCAATGGTGTAGGAGTGCCTTTTAAAGTGTCACTGCCGTTTTATTTTATTTTTTTGCAGAAACTTTAAGAAACTTTGTAATTGGCTTTATTAGCCGAAAAATGCATTTTTATCATGAAAAAGCAGTTTGAAGCTCTCCCCCCTGTCTTCATGGTTCTCTATGGAGAGGGTAGGGGTAGAGGGAGATGAGGCACCAAAACAGGACAACAGAGTTAATTTACAGCTACATCACCCAGCTATCTCCTCTGAAGTCAGCACTGACCTCTCTGATCTCTGAATACCGTCTTTCACACAGGTCCCGGTGTGTAATCCTTTGTCCTCTGCTGGCGACTAATCTCCCTCCTCCCCCCTCCCCTCTCCATAGGTTGCACAGGGCCTGACTGATGTAAAAAAAAAACGAGATTTCCTGATAATGAGCAGTGAATGAGAGAGAGGAGGGGGGGAGGACCTGGGGAAAATCTTTTTGAATGCAGATAATGGCAGATTTGCCTAATAAACCCAATTACAAAATTTCTTAAAATTGCCTGGTTTATAGATTTCTGCAAAAAAAAAAAAAAAAAAAAAAACATACTCACCTGCTCCGATCCTCTGCAATTGGTGTTGAGATACTGTAGCTCATCTACTCTCTTCCCGTAGATCAAGCTTCCAGGCACTAGTCGGGGTTGGCTGTATTCTTCTAACATTGGTGCTAAGTCTGGGTGGTGGAATCCTTACAGGTGAGTACAATATTTATTCTAGACAATTTGGATTCAATGATCCAGTCAACGTTGAAAACAGCAGGTAGATCCTCAGAACAATCTAGCACCTTGCCGTAACCTCAATATTTTTTTTTTTATTCAAGTGGGAATTTCTTATTTCCCTTCATCAGTGGAATTGTGTAAACTTGTCATATAAACATAAAAGATTGTCAGCAGAAGAAGCCCCCTGCTCCATCGTATTCCATGGTGACATTTTTTATTTTTTTTTATTCTAATACAGGTCTTCTGCTCAAATGTAAACTACTGCGGCCCCCGAAGAAATGGCACTTCTTTCATGATCAGCCATACTGGGAGGTAAGATATGTAACAAGGAGTTCATTGAAGGGATTATCCTATTATTTGCCCCTATACAAACAAGACATGTGCGGGTTGAATCTACCAGTGTCTGCAATAACGGGCAACAATCAGATGTGCATGGTGGCTTAAAGGGGAACTCTAGGAAAATATTTTTCTTTCAAATCCGATGGTACCAGAGTTATTTAGATTTGTAATTTATTTATATTTTAACATCTTTAATTTAAAAATAACTTTCAGTATTCCAGTACTTATCAGCTGCTGTATGTCCTGCAGGAAGGGTGGTATTCTTTATAGTCTTACAGAGTGCTCTCTGCTGCCACCTCTGTCCATGTCAGGAACTGCTTTGGGGTCCAGTTGAACTCCAAACCAGGATCAAAGATGGGAGGGGGAGCAAGGAAGTGTTACAGCCCTCAGCACTGAAGGAGCTTGGGAAAGTCTTTACGACACTTTGCATCAGAAAATGAAACTATTTTTTTTGTTGTTCTGGAAGCACAGACAGCTTTACGAATGGTAATATATGTCTTCTTGTCCTAACAATTTGGAAAGTGAATTACAACTGACAAGTCCTTGAGGCTGTGTTCACACAGTGCGATTTTGCCATGATTTTTCTAATATCTAAAATTGCACTGTTTTACAGTGATTATGCAGATTGAATTTGACCACATTTTGGATAATCATACAGTGCAATTTTTTTGCAAGAGGTTTAGAAAAATCCCAGGCAAAACTGTGTGAACTCAGCGTAAGGCCACTACGGGAACAGGCCGTCATTTATGCTGACCATTATTCGTGCCGTCATTAGACGTCCGCCTTTTCCTGCTTAATGACGGCACATTCCCGTAGTAAGAACATAGACTTAGAGTTTTTTTCTTAGCTGTTATTGGGGTGTTTGATTTTATTCCTGCTTGTTTTGTGTATATGTTCCCTGCTAATTTCTACAATGTTTTTTTCATTGTCTTCCAGTTTCCTCATGTTGACTCTCATATCTGACAAGGACACCAGATGATTCCACAGCTATTATATCGGCTTGTTATTACACTTATTTATAAAATATCATCCTAATTGCATCAGATGACAGCGATTGTAATCTGGACTACACTCTGTAGACGTTACCTTAGGGCGCTTTTAGATGTGCTGGTAATGCCCCCTGATAGAGCCCCCCATACTTACCCCCCCCCCCACCACCACCAGTCCCGTTCCCAAGGTCGGTCCCACTTCAGTGATTTCCTATGGTAATTGGACTCATCTCTTCTAATTTGCATATTGGACGCGCAGACGAGCCGGTGACTATTTCTCAACGTCAGGACCAGCCTGAGTGGGTAACTATGGTGGGCTCTATCAGAGGGTCAGGTGAGTTCCATCCTGAGCGCAGGGGTGACAGGTTCCCTTTAAGCAGCATAAAGCTTAGGAGTCGGCTACATTTAATGAGCTGTAGTGGTGCGACTGGGCTTCACCTTGCTTAAAGGGGTTATCCATACTTAGAAAAACATGTAAGGTTAATGAAAATAAAATAATTTTAATTAAATAAGTTCATTAAGGAAATACTTTCCAGGTTCAAGTAAAGTTTCATTCACCGCATATTAGTTTGTAGAAGAGAGATACATTTTCTGTATTATTCTTGAAAATTACCCTATTGGAAGCCATGCTATGGGCACACACTTTTTACTGCAATGTATAGGAAGTTAATTGTCAGAATATCTAATAAAATAATAGTTTCTAGGAAGTGAGAGAATATGAGAGAATACAGCCTCCTCCCTCCACAGACCTGAAAGTGGCAGAGGGGACGCATACAGAGGCTTTTCTGCATATATATATATATATATATATATATATATATATATAGTGTTGCTGTCCCACCTTATCCACACCTCTATCAGTACAATAGAACTGTCATTATATCCCCATCCTCTGCTGGCCCTGTCCCAGTCTACACTGCAAAGCTAACAAGTGAACTGCAGAAAAATGGAAATATCAACTTGTTGTATGTACTTTTCTGGTCAGGTCATGTTAAAGGGGTACAACGGCAAAAATATTTTTCTTTCAAATCAACTGGTTTCAGAAAGTTATATAAATTTGTCATTTACTTCTTTTTAAAAATCTCCAGTCTTCCAGTACTTATCAGCTGCTGTATGTCCTGCATGAAGTGGTGTATTCTCTCCAGTCTGACACAGTGCTCTCTGCTGCCACCTCTGTCCATGTCAGGAACTGTCCAGAGCAGCAGCAAATCCCTATAGAAAACCTGTACTACTCTGGACAGTTCCTGTCTCGATTGGTAGTCCTGTCTGAGTTGGCAGTAGAGAGTACTGTGTAAGGGTGGTATTACACGGGCCGAGCAGGGCCCGATAATACCTGTAAACGAGCAGTGATCTGCTAGATCGCCGCTCGTTTACTGGGCCTATTACACGGCCCGATAATCGTTAAACAAGGGCTGCAAGGACATTGTTACCAATGTCCTTGCAGCCCTTGTTTAACGATTATCGGGCTGTGTAATAGGCCCAGTAAACGATGTCCTTGCAGCCTTTGCATAACTATATACATTACCCATCCACGTTCCAGGGCTGCTGCTGCGGTCGTCTTCTCCCCGGGTCCCGAGCGCTCTTACGTCAGAGTGGCCTGTCAGCTGACAGGCCATTCAGCCAATCACAGGCCGGGACCGCCGCGGCCTGTGATTGGCCGGGCGGCCTGTCAGCTGACAGGCCACTCTGACGTTACAGCGCGCGGGACCCGGGGAGAAGACGACCGCAGCAGCAGCCCTGGAACGTGGATGGGTAATGTATATCGTTAGTCCCCGCCCGCGCACTGCTATTATATGTAACGGTGCGTGGTCGGCGCCCGACAAAAATAGGTCAGAACCTATATCAACGATCAGCCGATGATAGTTGTCATTGGCTGATCGTTGTATTTATTACATGGAACAATAATCGTCCGAATCGGGCCGATTATCTGTCCGTGTAATAGTACCCTAAGACTAGAAAGAAGACACCACTTCCGGCAGGACATACAGCAGCTGATAAGTACTGGAAGACTGGAGATTTTTAAATAGAAGTAAATTACAAATATATAACTTTCTGACACCAGTTGAGTTTAAAGTAAAATATTTTGGCTGGAGTACCACTTTAAGTTTCCATTTTTACAAAAGATATAATGATATGGTTAAAAAAAAATTAAATTATATATTTTTTTTTACTGTCGGTTTCTTCACAATAGGTTATATAGGGTTTATGAGAAGACACCCCAACCCTAGACCAGGCGGTATTACTCACACTTAATCGGTCTGTAAAAATGATTGTTTTCCTGTACGTGTGACAAATGTAACATGGAAAGTTCCTATATGCATGGAGCATAGCCTGGGAGGAGGCTGGCAGCTCATGTGCTATATACCACATGTCTTAGACAGGGTATACGGATATAGGGCTATGGCAGAAAGCAGCATCTTTGCCACAGGAAAAAGAAAAGCAGCTACAACATTTATTGCATTTTAGGATCTGAACGTTGACAGGTACAGTTAGTGTTTGGCAGCCCATATAATGCTATAAAATCTACCGTATCATAGCAATAATGGCATCGCACTATATAGGTAACACTAGGCTAAACCAGAATCCATATTATTTTGCTTTAATGTCATGTTA
Organism: Dendropsophus ebraccatus; assembly: GCF_027789765.1. NCBI lineage: Eukaryota > Metazoa > Chordata > Amphibia > Anura > Hylidae > Dendropsophus > Dendropsophus ebraccatus. The sequence goes on from NC_091458.1 coordinate 158,185,091, forward strand.
ATAAACAACTAACGCATGTGGCTTTAAATGAAATAATTTGGCACTGTGATTTTGCTGTCCACTTAACATCCATCCACTTAAAGGGGAAAAAACAGCCAGTGAATAAGAGATTTCTCGTTTGTCGGCTGATTGCTGGCGCTTTTACACAGGCAAATTATTGTCAGTGAGGTCACACCCTCTGATAATCCGCTTGTGTAAAAGGACCCTTAGGTCCCATGCAGTGTCATGAACAGCCACAACCATACGGGCATGAGTACACAATGAAAGGGGCCTGGTGCTTGCTAGATCGCTGTAGCCACTCCACAGAGCTCAGCAGGGATGCTGGGAGTCAGAACCTCACTAAGAAAAACTCACCTTCATCCTCAGCACCTTGTACCCAACAGGGAAATATTAGCAGCTTAGATTTGTCTAACCCGCTTGGTAGTTTCCCTTTAACAAGGTTAATGCCAAGCATGTAGGTATGACGATATATGTCTGTTTATGTAACGTACAAATATTATACTGAATAAAATACCAAACTTAGAAAAAAAGGAACGTGTAACGTTATTATACCGCATGTGGGTGGGTCTTGAAACTGATTGATCAGCATTTAATTATTGATGGCTGAAGTAGTTTGATGCAGTCCAGGGAGCCCTGGAAACCATGGAGATCGGCGCTCACATGCAGTAGGCGACCAGGCCGCATGAATGACCACCATCTTCCTCTGTTTGGACAGTAATTATTTAAGGACACTACCCCTCCCCCCCAACAACCATCACTGCCATCTTAGGCTGGGTCCACACTAGTCTTTTTTTTATCCGGATGGAAAAAAAACGGATGCATTTGAGTACATCTGTTTTTCCAATGACTTCCATTATTTAAAAAAAACAAAAAAAAAAACAAAAACATCAAAACGCATCGTTTTTTTAACGTACACAAATATGTAGCTGACATTACTTTTGTGTACATATAAAAAAAAAAAAATTGGGTCCATTTTGATCCGTTTTTATAATGGAATTCAATAGAAAAATAGATCAAAATGAATGCACACACATGCATCCGTTTTTTGCAAAAAACAGATTGCAAAACGTAGTGTGAACCCAGCCTTAACATGCACCAAATTACTAATCTTTACATGAAAACCGACCCCACTTACTGCCTATATTAGTCACATTATAAGATACAGATGCCAATTTCTGACATCATGTCAGCAGCACCCTATATCAGTACCTAATGCTTTTGGCCCCGTTCACACTGAGCAAGAATCCCGCCGTGCTCAGTGTGCTGCTTTGAGTGAATGAGAGGGCGCCAACGTCCGCTTCCTCGCCTCTCTGCTCAAAGAAATGACTTGTCACTTCTTTGAGCAGAGAGCGGCAGCAGCGGAGGAGTGCGCACCCTCTCATTCACTCAAAGCAGCACACTGAGCACGGCGGGATTCCGTCGGAATTTCGACGTTCTTGCTCCGTGCTTTCAGCGGAAGTCCCCGTAAAGGGACTGTAGGCATTACCATAAAAGATTTTAAAAAGTACCTGTCCCTATGGCTGCTGCAGGATCAGCAGTGAATTCAACTTTGAACCTGGAAGTTTGGGTATCTATAGCAACGAACACGTCAACATGAAATGCATGTGACCCCTATTCTGATCCTATAGTGGCCACAGCGGTAGTGACAGGTACTCTCTTAAAGGGTTATCCAGAATTACAAAAAAAAAAAAAAAAGCTACTTTCTGCCCAAAACAGCATCACTCCTATCCTTAGTTTGCATGTGATACCACGGCTTAGTTTAAGTGAATGGAGCAGAGTTGCTTTCTTTCGTTTTTTTTTATGTGAAAACAGCCATGTTTTTCTAATCCTAGGTGACTCCCTAAACCAGGGAAAGAACTACCCTCCTATCCTTTTCCAAAGACAGGAGACCACTTAGGGAAGGTAGATCTATCTTTTACACCTCTTACACAATGTTGCGCTCCCTTCCCACTCTCAAAGTTTGACTTAAAAGGAAAAAATCAACAAGGGTTGTGACCGCAAGCAGTTTGGCAAAATTCTCGATTTTTTCCTATGTTTAAATTAACATTATACATATGGCCAAACTGTGCTCCATGCTCCCTCTGTGCTGAGATTTGTTTTTATCTGTTCCAAAAAAAAAAAAGAGACCAAACACAGGAGGTCCCTGTCCTTTGCGCGGTCACACAGGGGAAGACACCTGTCCATCATGCAGGTTGTATATCATCCGAGGCTAATTATATTATTAACTTTTGCTAATTCTATTATCAACTCTGCAGCTTACCAGGAGACAATGCTCTGTGTTTTGCAACAATTCAGTCAGTATAATGTCACTGTATAGTTAGAGGTTTTGGTGCTGTGTGACAGGAGAGCTGACCATACAATGCAAGAACCCCCAGGATTCTCTGCCACTGAATGTGGACACAGCTGTACACATGCGCAGTGAAGGGAGACACCTAGTGGCCATTTGTGTAACATTGATGTAAACATATAAAAATATATTGCAATCACAAGCCTTGTTGATTTCTTAAAAAAAAACAAAAACGTGACAGTGCCTCTTTAAAGAATTGAGTTATGATTGTAGGTTTTATATTTGCGTATCATCCTCATTTGGGACTGTTTTTCCAATAACATTTTAAACCACAACTAAACACCGGTATTAAGTTTTATTAAACGCTTCACTTATTTTTCTTACAAAAATCCACACATAGAAACCAGAGAGCATTTCGTTTTAAACAAAAAGTGCAAAGATTTGTGTAAAGTTAAAAGCTCGCGATACAAGTATTTATCCGACATTCATGAGTAGCAAAAGAGTCTTGGGGCTCAAAAACATCTCGTATATCTGTTTACTGGGAATGTGCATTAGAAAAACTGCAGAGAGATGTAAATCGGTGGGTAATTTTTATTGCCATAAATCCTCAGTCCGACCAAACTTGAAAACCAGCCCCCTGGGAGAGAGAATAAATCTATTTAGTATTGAGTAACATAAGACACAGATAAACACAGAGTTAGGGCCCTATTACACGGGACCATTATCGTGCCAAATATCGTTATATTGTTCAAATAATCGTCCTGTGTAACTGCAGGCAACGAAAAATCGTTTGTGTGATGTTGATCAATGATTTATGGTGGGTTTACACAGAGATTTATCTGACAGATTTTTGAAGCCAAAGTCAGGAATGGATTTGAGAAGAGGAGAAATCTCAGTCTTTCCTTTATGAACTGATCTCTGTTTATAGTCTGTTCCTGGCTTTGGCTTCTGTGTAAACGAACCATTAGATCTGACCCTAAAATCATTGTTAATCGTTTGCTAATCATTCCCTGTAATTCCACGTCTGTTCACTAATCGTTCCGTGTAATTCCAGAGTAAATGATCGTATTAACAATCATTGTAATGATCGTAACTAACAACTATTGTTCTGTATAATATGGCGAAAGATTATAGGTTAATGATAAACAATCTCGTTTGCGATCGTTTATTGTTAAAAATCACTTATGGACCTTTTACAAAAAGCGATAAATTGCTTAATCGATCGTTTAAAGGAGAAGTCTTGCAAAAATTTTCATTAAAGTATTGTATTGCCCCCCAAAAGTTATACAAATCCCCAATATACACTTACTACGGGTAATGCTTATAAAGTGCTTCTTCCCTGTACTTATTACTGTATCAAGGCTTCACTTCCTGGATAACATGGTGATGTCACTTCCTGGATAACATGGTGATTTCACTCCCTGGATAACATGGTGATGTCACTTCCTGGATAACATGGTGATGTCACTTCCTGGATAACATGGTGATGTCAATTCCTGGATAACATGGTGATGTCACTTCCTGGATAACATGGTGATGTCATGATCTGACTCCCAGAGCTGTGCGGGCTGTGGCTGCTGGAGAAGATGATGGCAGAGGGATGCTCAGTGTCCCCCTGACATCATCCTCTCCAGCGACCACAGCTCTGGGAGTCGGGTCGTGACATCACCATGTTATCCAGGAAGTGACATCACCATGTTATCCAAGAAGTGACATCACCATGTTATCGGGGAAGTGAAGCCTTGATGCAGTAGTAAGTGCAGGGGAAAAAGCACTTTATAAGCATTTCCCGTAATAAGTGTATATTGGGGATTTGTATAATTTTTGGGGGGTAATACAATACTTAAAAAAAATAAATAAATTAGACGGACTTCTCCTTTAACAATTTTGAAGCAACGATTTGGTTTTTATGCTGATCAGCGTTTAGACAAAGAGATAAATTGTTCAAATCGTTCGAAGCGATCTGCAAATTATCCATCATGTTAGAACATGTTGAAAGACCATGATGAACGATTTCTCTCTGCTCGCTCCCCCATCCCAGTGCCATACAACTCCCGTCGACAAAATGATAAAAAAAAAAAATTAAAAAAATGCATATTTGCATATTCATATGCATATTTACTCACCCAAAAAATATAAAAGCATTTTGAAAAAACACAGCTATCCCAGGATACACCACTTCAGCATCTGCAAGAGTAACAACAATTCACAATTTATGGCGCTACAAACTGTAAGGGAACCTTCATGATGCACTCGTCTTGTGATGGGCGTAAGGATACTGAGGGGTGTTTATGCCTAAGGCCGGGTTCACACTGAGCAAAACTAGCGGAATTGTCCGCCGCGGAATGCGGTTAGCCTCCCTCTCATAATGTGAGTCTATGGGAGGCGTGCGCTGCTGTTCTCACAGCGTCTCTCCGCGCTGAAGAATGAACATGTTCATTCTTCAGCGCAGAAGGAGCAGGAGCGTGCGCCTCCCATAGACTCCCATTATGAGCAGGAGGCTAACGGCATTCCGCGGCAGACAATTCCGCTAGTTTTTCTCAGTGTGAACCCGGCCTAATACACACTCCCTGACTAATCAAACCCATTGCATTGGAGTCAAAGGAATCCCGGCCGGAGTGTGTGTATATATATATATATATATATATATATATATATATATATATATATACATATACATATACATATATATATATATATATATATATATATATATATATATATATATATATATATTATACACTCCGGCCGGGATTCCAAGCAGCAGCAGGAAAAACTGACATGACGGTTTTTGTGGCCGCACAACACTGACAGCTCACACAATGTAAAATGCAGCTCCGGCCGCACTCTTTACCGTGTGATATGGTGAATTGGGATGAGGGCGCACCTGAATGTGCCTGCATCCCAATTCATCAGAAATTAAGTTCATCCGTCGGGACTTCAGTACCAGCCGGGATAAACTTCACAGACACCGGCCGTTCTGTGACACAACCAGGGGATAGCAGAACTATGCTCAATGTGTGGGACTAGGAAACAAAACTGCACAAAAAGTATAGGGCACTATTTCTGTGGTGTGGTGTACGCTGTTTGTGCAACACGCCTATGGCTTTGAACATACTTACTTTGGGCTACATAACCACCGAACAATATCCACATGGAAGCAATCAGAGAGCCAAAGGCCAACATGAAACCTATGAAAAGCCAAATTCGAGCACCTGGAAGAATGAAAATAGGAAAAACATCAAGGGAAACATTTTATCAGATTTACTAAATACAGAATATCTAAAGCACGGTCTTAAAGCTTTGGAATATGGGGGACTTTTATAAGCACTCATTAGATTGCTTATACTGGTCAACACTACGCTACTGCATAACACTGATCAGTGAGACCGCAGCTCTGCCACTAGATGCAGATCAGACATCAGGCTGTCAGTAAAACTCATCGGGACCCCTGCAGACACACTGCGGGGGTTCCAACAGTGACATGTGCCATTTAAGGGGTTAAAGGTGGACACCAGAGCAACTTCCATCATTGACTAAGTACCAGTTGCTGGCACTCGTGGACTGAAGCAGAACACAGTGAAGTCCCCTCCACGCCGCCGGTGTACATACACTTTACAACTGCATGGACATAACTTATCTGAATGTATATAAATGTATGAAGTGAAGGGGGCTCTGGTGGGAAAAAAGGATTTAGAAATTTATATAGATTTGTAATTTACATTCATTAAAAATCTCCAGTCTTCCAGTACTTATCAGCTGCTGTATGTCCTGCTGCCACCTCTGTCCATGTCAGACCCTGTGAAGAGCAGCAGCAAATCCCCATAGAAAACCTTTCCTAGTTTGGACAGTTCCTGACATGGACAGAGGTGGCAGCAGGGAGCACTGTGTCAGACTGGAAAAAATACACCACTTCCTGCAGGACATACAGCAGCTGATAAGTACTGGATTTTTAAATAGAAGTTAATTACAAATTTATATAAAGTTCTGAAACCAGTTGATTTGAAGGGGGAAAAAAATCACCAGAGTTCCCCTTTAACTTTTTATTCAACAGAAGCGAAGTTTCTATTCATTGTCTATGAGCGGAGTGCCATACAGAGCGGTCTCCAGCAGCTCCCTAGAGAATGAATAGAGCGGCGAGTCACGTGCCGACCCGACGCTGTATACAAAACAAAGGAACCTGCGCCGATCTAGAGATCACCGGGGGACATGGAGGTCGGACCCCCACGTGATCTTTTCCTGCCCCCTATACTGTGGATGGGGAACAAGTTAGTTGTAATTGGAAAATCCCTTTAAGTACATAGTAAAGTTTACAGTATAGGCCCACATATTATTAGATAGAGGGTCAGGTCACAAACCATCTACAAAACGCACTAATGACATAGAAGGACGCACAGGCCCCTTGTATTACCTGTTTGTCCCAGGCATCCCTCACTATAGCTGTCTCCGCGCACCTGGCCATTGGACACGGCATTTATCCTGCAAAATAAAAGGATCTGCAGTGAAGCTGTTGAAATGTGAAATCTCCCTCATTCATTTAGGGGCCTATTCCACGGAGCGATAATCGGCCGAATCAGCGCGACTCGGCCGATTATCGTTCTGTGGAATAAATACAACAATCAGCACATGACAACGATCATCAACTGATTGTTAATATAGGTATGAACCTGTAATTGTCGGGCGCCGACCAAGCATCACTACGTGTAATAGCGGTGAGCGGCTGGCGATTTACATTACCTATCCAGGCTGCAGGGCTCCTCTTGTGGTCTTCTTCTCCCTGGGTCCCGCGCTCCAGCTTCAGAGCGGCAGGACAGGCCAGCTCAGACAATCACTGCCCGGGACCGCCGCAGCCTGTGATTGGCTGAGCTGCCTGTCAGCTGAGACAGGCCGCTCTGAAGCTGGAGCGCGGGACCCGGGGAGAAGAAGACCACAAGAGGAGCCCTGCAGCCTGGATAGGTAATGTATAAAGTTTAAGCAAGGGCTGCAAGGACATCGGTAACAATGTCCATGCAGCCCTTGTTAAATGATAATTGGGCCGTGTAATAGGCCCAGTAAACGAGCGCCGATCTAGCAGATCGGCGCTGGTTTAGTTATTATCGGACCCTCATCGGTCGGTGTAATAACACCCTTTTACAGTGGATTTCTATCGTTACCAAATAAGAGAACCTGTTCCTCTGTTATTCCCCCTGGAAATAGATGAATAAGCTAAATCTGTTGTCTCTTTTTCAGTCATCGATTTTTCAGGTGAAATAAGAGCCCTATTCCACCGGACGATTATCGTTTGCATAATCGTTAACGATTAACAATCTCAAACCACCGCTATTGTGAAAGACCTGAAAACGTTCACTCATTTCCATGGAACGATAATCGTTACTTATGATCGTAACTGCGATTGTTTTTCTTCGCTATTGCGTTCGTATCTATTGCGAACGACCGAACGTTGACCGAACGAGCAACGATAAAAATAGGTCCAGGTCTTATAAAATGATCAACGATTTCTCGTTCGGTCGTTAATAGTTAACTGCATTTCAACCAAACGATTATCTTTTAGATTTGAACGATTTAACGATAATCTGAACGATAATCGTCCGGTGGAATAGGGCCCTAACAGTGGACGACACGATGTATAAAGACCCGTCAGCAGTAATGACCGGAGCCGTAACTACAATGCAATAGGATGGAAAAAAAAAAGAAAAACTGCTTTTAAAACACAGGAAAAAATGTGGTGACTTACATTAAAAATGCCAGGGTGGCTATAACGCCGCAGGCGTGGTACGAGTGGTTGAGCTGTTTGTCAGAAGGATATTTTACCGCAGCATCAATGATGATCCACCAACCTGTGAAAAACTAGAGATATATTCACATTAATATTGTATGAAGGGATCAGTCTCTACCAACAACAGACGTGTGACCAGGTTATATACGTCTGTCCTACGGCTTTGCTGGTTTTATACCAATAACAGTGGGGGGGGGGGTTATCCTTTTAGGTGTCCGAGTGAGCCGGACCTCTAATAATAATACTAATCATTTAGGCCCCTTTCATACATTAGTTCTGCAAAATGTGTACACCATGCAGCCCCGTTCATTTCTATGGCCCCATACACACTGCTGTAGGCGTTACAGATCGTGTTGGGGCCGTGATCCGTAACCTGTTCTTGATGAATGGCTCCATGTAAATACAGAGGGTTATGTGTGCACATCCGTAGTCCTGCCGATATTTAACAATTCAGTCAGTATAATGTCACTGTGTGGTTACAGAGATTTTGGTGCTCTGTGACAGGAGAGCTGACCGTACAATGCCAGTAGGGATGAGTGAATTTACAGTAACAACAAAGCGAATCGCTTTGTTAGGATTGTCCGGCAGCTTGTCAGGCTGCAGGCTTTGAAGTCTTCCAGGTCTGGTTCAAGCTTTTCCTGGCAACCGACTTCAAAGCCAGCAGCCTGACAAGCAGCCGGAGAATTCTAAGGGAGGCCTTTGCCTTGTTCCAAAATGTGAACACCCCCAGGATTCTCTGCTACTGAATGTGACCGCACAGCAGCAGTACACATGTGCAGAGAAGGGAGACACCTAGTGGCCATATTGTAGAACGTTGATTTAAACATAAAAAAAAAAAAAAAAAAAAGTTTGTCTGTTTTTCAGATATTTTAATATCGGGTCAGAAGATGTGACAAGGCAAAATTCTATTTATGAATAATACAGAGCACAGGGTGGCCGCACATAACATCAGCGTGCCACTAGTTTCCTTTTAAAGCTGTAACCGGCTGTCAATGTTCTGTGTAGTCAAACAGAAGGACTAGCACAATGGACACATAAATGATGCAAGTTCCTGGATAACTTTACAAAACAAATAGCACCTAATAAAAAATTTATACTGGTGCTGTAGAGTATGTTTATACGGCATGCTGGACACTGGTGACACCCAAGAAACCCCAATATGCTGAGGTGAACATCATTGTCCGTATGCATCACCATTAGAGATGAGCACGTCTGGAGCATGCATGAGTCCGATGGTTCGTATTTGAATACTGGTGGTGGAAAAGTTGGATGCAGCCCTAGGGAGTCCTGGATACAGCCATAAACTGGGCTGCCTCCAACTTCTTCAGCCACCGGTATTCAAATGCCGAATGATCGGACTGCTCCAGACGTGCTCATCTCTAATCACTATTTCTCCCACAGCACATGAACCCTGGAATCTGCCTTGGACGGTTATAATAGATTCTCCGCCGCAGATGTGCGCCGGGTTAGGGAGATTTTACTCACCAGTACTCCAGCTCCAACAGAGGCAATGGTGTTCCTCTTCTCCCCCCAGTCTACACACTCCGAACAGCGAACAGAGTCAAAAAAGCCAGACATTGTGAACAGCCTGCAAGAAGGAGCACAGAATATTTAGCATTACATACAAAAATATTACACTAAAAATGTCCACGTGTGACAAATACCACACTTTTTTTTATTTCTGTAGTGTCTCAGTACAGGGGTCACTAAGCTTTTCCCCGCCCGTCAGAAAGTAACTCTGTCAGGTGTCACACCAAGAGCTGGGAGCTGTCATTTTCTGCTTTAGCCACTAGGTGTCTCACTCTCCCACATGTATTGCTGCAGTGTATAAGGTTTAGCTGTGTGTGTTTAGCCAATCACAGGTGCAGACACTCTCCCCTCTTCCTGTCGCACAGATAGGGCCCTCGCACACTGAGTAAAAGAGGCGGTACTTACAAGCGGAGAGCAGAAGCACACGAGAAATCCTACTCAAGCAATAGGACAGGCAGAATGACAAGCGGAATCCGTAGCATGGACTTCGCTTGTAAATTCCACCTCTCTTAGGCTGGGTTCACAATACGTTTTTGCAAAACGTATGAGAAAACGGATGCTTGTATGTGCATCCATTTTGATCAGTTTTTCCACTAAATTTCATTATAAAAAAAAAACGGATCAGTTTTTTTAACGTACACAAAATGTAGTCGACCTCATTTTTGTATCTGTTAAAAACAACAGATCCGTTTTTTAATAATGGAATTCAATGGAAAAACAGACCAAAACTGATGCACATTCATCCATCCGTTATTCGCAACAAAATGGATAAAAAAATACATAGTGCGAACCCAGCCTGACTGAGGAGGAAGCTATGACTCTAACCTTCCTTCTCGGCGCTGTTACGGTACAGTTAGGCTGGGTTCACACTAAGTTTTTGCAATCCAGTTTTTTCATCCGTTTTTGCAAAAAAAAAAAACAGATGAAAAAAATGGATTGCAAAAACATAGTGTAAACCCAGCCTTAGTCATAAGCGTCATGGTCTGATAAGACCAAGCACTGCCCCTCCCCTCAGCACCAATCCGGTCACAGCAGGACCGCCCAATCGGCGCTATGTGAACAATAAGGCTTATATCTTGTTGATGGTGAGGACGATTAAAATAAAAAGTAAAAAGTGGAATCATGAAGACTAGCCGTGGACTTTCCAGCTGGCAGGTCTGTATTTACTTGTGGCAAGTATGGTTCTTAAAGGGATCCTTACTCCAGAGGAAACAGATTGTTTTCACATCAATTGGTGTCCCAAAGTTATATAGACTTGTAATATACTTCTAGTTAAAATTCTCAGGCCATCCAGTACTTATTAGCTGCTGTATGCCCTGCAGGAATTGCTGGATTCTTTCCAGTCAAAAATCCCCATAGAAAACCTCTCCAGCTCTGGACAGCGGTGGCAGCAGAGAGCACTGTGTCAGACTGGAGAGAATACACCACTTCCTGCAGGACATACAGAAGCTGATAAGTACTGGAAGACTGGAGATTTTTAAATAGAAGTAAATTACAAATCTATATAACTTTCTGATACCAGTTGATTTTAAAAAAATATTTTTTTTTTACCAGAGTTCCCCTTTAACCCCTAGCTGCTCCAGGACATGTCCTGGTGCCGCTAGGGGAGTTCAGAAGGGGGTTGCACGGCGACCCCGCTCTGAACTGCCGCAATGCCGGGTGCGATTTGCAGCCCGTGACCGCGGCTATTAGCGGGCACGGTCCAATCCCTGTGCCCGCTAATAAAGTATTTAGATGCAGCTGTCAAAGTTGACAGCTGCATCTAAATACTTACTGTCCCCCTTCCCTGGTGGTCTAGTGGGGGGGGGATCAACCCTAACCCCAGGGGGAAAAGTACAATTAGTGGCGCAAACAATAAGGGCTCATTTGGGTCTCTAGGTGGAAAAATGCAGGCGCTATGGCCTTATATACACAAGGAGGAAAAAAGGAAAACTTGCTGTGTCCCCTAAGGGTTAATAGCATCACAGCGGGTCAAAATATATAATTGAATGTACAAATAGCGCTATAAAGAGTCTAAATTATAATACCGTCACAGCAAGTCTAACAACCACATAGCGCTCCAGATAACAGTGCCATAGAGTCCGAATATTACTGCTTGGGGGTTGGAGGAAGGTGGTTCTCTCCATTATAACTTCCCAATAAAAGATGTAAAATGCTTATAAATAAAATAGATAATAATAATAATAATAATACATAAATAAAATAATAATAAATAAGATAATAATAATAAATAAAATAATAATAAAATAATAATAATAATAAAATAATAATAAATAAAATAAATAATAATAATAAAATAATGATGATAATAATAATAAATAAAATAAAAATAATAATAAAATAATGATGATAATAATAAATAAAATAAAAATAATAATAATAAATAAAATAATAATAAAATAATGATAATAAATAAATAAAATAATAATAATTAAAATAATAATAATAAATAAAATAAATTAATAATAAAATAAAATACTAATAAATAAAATAAAAAATAAATAATAATAATAATAATAAATAAAATAATAGCTCTTACACTAGGAGGAGACGCTGCCCACACCGTACCAGACTGTGATCCTGGTTATATGAGACATTCCTGGGATCCTCATGTGAGACATTCCCTCCTCACATGATATCACATGACTACAACAGCAGCACAGAGGATTACAGCTGCTTTATAGAGGGGGCCTGTCTCTTGTATGGGTATACAGTATATACACAGCAGTACTGGGTGATAGACAGGGCAATGTGGGACATAAAGGGTTAATGAATAGGATCCCTGACCCCCCTCACCATTAGCAGGGATGGGGACCCTTCAGCTGTGGGCTAAACTACAATTCCCAGCATGCCTGGATAGGTAAAGCTTCCCTTTGGCTGTCCGGGCATGCTGGGAATTGTAGTTCTGCCCCATCTGGAGGGCCGCGGGGTCCCCATCCCTGCTGTAATGTCCGTGTCATCCTCCCTCCCGCTATATTTAGCTGCTGCCTCAGTCTGAGGACAAAGGAGCGTCCGGCAACCGGAGACCCCCCCGCCCATAGACGGCCACCGGCACTGGCAGCCATAGGACCGTGACACAGGAGCCCCGCCCCCACCGGCTAATATACCGGTAACAGACACAGAACAATGTACAAAACAACCGACTTGCCTGATTCCAGCCGCGGATAAACAAGCTGCACGGATACAGTGACGCAAAACGATGTGCGAGCCAATGGCCGGCGAGGGAAGGAGCTGACAAACGGAAGTCGCCGAGCGGCCATCTTGGTTATGGGACTCAGCATTGATTACAGGGCGTAGGTTCCTTGTTGCCTATAGCAACCGTTCAGAGCTCAGCTCTCCTAGATATGGGAGCTCTGGTAAACTGAAAGCTGAGCTCTGATTGGTTGCTGTGGGCAACAAAGGAGATTGCTTCTATAAGAGTATGTTCACACTGAGTAATATAGGCGGAATCCTATATCTACTCAGTGTCGCAAAGGGAGGGCTTGTGCCACTCTGCTTCCGCGCAATTCTATGAGCGACGTCCCATAGAGACACTGAGGCAGGTGGCATTTCAACTATATTAGGGTACGTGCACACTACTGAATGGCGTTGGAAAACATGGCGCTGTCACACACTCAGCAGCTCACGCCTGCTTGCGGACTGTGGCGGGCGCACGCATCTCCACATGTGTCATAGAGCAGATTCCGTTGTCTGTGGCGGATTTTACGCCGCATTTCCATAGTGTGCACGTACCCTTACTCAGTGGGAGCATACACTTACACGGGGCAATTATTGTGCGGAAAATCGTTAAAACGATAATTGTTTTGTGTAATTTCAGGCAGCGATCGAAAAATCGTTTACGTGTTATTGTTCGTTGATTTAGAGCTAACCCTGAAATCATTAATCGTATGCTAATTGTTCAGAGTAAGTGGGATCAGATGGCGTGAACGATTGTTGTAGCGACTATCGTTCTGTGTAATATGGTGAATGATTTCGGAATAACGATAAACTCTCGTTAGCGATCGTTTATCGTTTATTGGTAAAAATTGCTTCATCTCATAGGACCCTAATGGTCCTTTTACACGGAGCGATAATTCGCCCAATCGAACGATTAAAGATTTTAAAGTAACGATGTGTATTTTATAACGATCAGCGTTTAGACAGACCGATATATTGTTTATTATTGCGATTGTTTTAAGATCGCTTAAGCCCATCTCACACATAGGGTGAATCGGTGAAAGACTGTTTACACGAAGCGATCTGCGAACTTTTAGCGAACGACCAACGACGATTTGAGAACATGTTGAAAGATCACAATGAACGATTTCTCTCTCGTCGCTTGATCGTTCGCTGTGTTTACACGAGCTGATTATCGCTCAAATATGATCGTTATTGCGAAAATTTTAACGATAATCGTTTCGTGTGAACGCACAATTAGACTGATTGATAAATCTCTTCCTACGATTAGAAAGGGGTGAATGTGAACCGCTTGTCGGTGTTATCACAGAGAGGAGGAAGGGGGACCCAGCTGACGTAAGATTGTGTAGTTATTACCCAATGGTAAAGTTACCTTCATGCTTGGTGCCAATTTCTTGCTATTGACCTTTTGGTGCACTGGAGGCGGGACTACCCAGAGTGGGCTAATTCCCATCCGTCTGTGACATCAAACCTGGGTCGCGCCGTACCCGGAAGATGATGACCAAAGCTCTGTGATGCTACCCCCCTGCCCGTAGTGAACCTCATACATATATCCGTGCTGCCAATTTCCAGATCACACAGCATTGCATACATACCTTCTGCGCTGCTGTGTGATCCGGCAAACTGTTCTCCGGTCTTGCTCTCTGGTCACCGCCTCTGACCAGAAAGCCGGACAGGAGAGCGGGATGCCGGATGCAGAGAGCACTGTGTCAGACTCGAAAGAATACACCACTTCCTGCATGACATACAGCAGCTGGTAAGTATTGGAAGGCTTGATATTTTTTTTTTTTTTTTTTTTTATAGAAGTGCTGTATTTTCCAGTCTGTCAGGAACTGTCCAGAGCAGCAGCAAATCCCTATTTAAAAAAAAAAACAACCTATCCTGCTCTCCAGACTGGAGAGAATACACCACTTCCTGCAGGACATACAGCAGCTGATAAGTACTGGAAGATTAGGGATTTATTAATAGAAGTAAATTACAAATTTCTGGATCAGTTGCTTTGAAAGAAAAGGTTTTATTTTTTGCTAAACTACTCACTTCACTCATCTATGTCAGAGCCAGGGGACCTTTGAAACCAGGCACGGCTATCTTTTTATGAGACACACCTAATTTTACTTGGTTTATCAGGTACGTAAGCCAAGGCCACGTTTACTTAGTGATATAAGCAGCACATCACTGTCAGCTGGCCCTTTATACACATTTTATAGTTTAACCTGGGGGGGGTCAGTGTACACACAGACAAAATAATGTCCTCCAGTCTCTGAGCTCAGCAATGGTCACAGGCCCCATGGCGGCTGCTGCTGATCCTTATATTCGTGGGACATTTGTCCTCCATTTTCGGGATTAGTGAGGTCCCTGTGGTTGGACCATTACTGATCAGACATTTATTCCCGATCTTATGGATTGGGGATAACGTTAGATTCTGTGATATCGACAAATAATTACCGCTATTTTAGAACAACGGCCATTGTATTAAAATAATGGTAATTATTTGCCATTAAATAATGGCCATCCACTCAACTTTTAGCAGTGTGAGAGCATAGCCTTTCTGTGTTTTCTATCCACTCCTGGTTTTGGTTTCAATATACTGTGTGGGAGCATAGCCTTAAAGTATGTTCACATTGCGGAACACGTGCAGAAGTTCCGCTTGTCCCATAGACTCAGTGATATTCACTGGCAAATTCTGCCATGTGCGCAAAGAATTGCGAATATCACTAAGTCTATGGGACAGGCGGAACTTCACACAGAGGACACCTGGCGCGTATTCTGCAATGTGAACATACTCTAAGGGCCTTATTACACAGAGAGATAATCTGCAGAATCAGGCCAATTCAGCAGATCATCTCTCCATGTAATGGTGCGTTTACACAGAGAGATTTATCTGACAGATTTTTGAAGCCAAAGCCAGGAACAGACTATAAACAGGGTGCATATCATAAAGGAAAGACTGAGATTCCCTGTCTTTTCAAGTCCATTCCTGACTTTGGCTTCTATAATTGGTCAGACAAATCTGCCTGTGTAAACGCACCATAATAGACAACAATCATCGTCTGATCATGTCTTGTGATCCTGACCTAAAATCAACGGCAGCCAGGCACGCATCGTTTTGTATAATAGTGATGCACGGCCAAAGGCCCACTTGTCACAGTGTCTGAAGCGGCCTGTCACTTCAGACACTGTGGGGAGCGGGCCAAAGCTAGCAGGACATTAGGAAGCCAGGAGAGGTGTGTATAAGTTTATTATTTTACACGTATTAGGGCTGCACAAACATCGTCAGCGATAGAGAGATATATATATATATATATATATATATATATATATATATATATAATCACAGCCCTTGTTGCAGGATTATCCAGCTGTATATGGGCTCAGTAAGCGAGTGCTGCTCTAGCAGATCGGCGTTCGCTTACATCAAATCATCGGCCCGTTTAATACGACCCTTAGGCTATGTTCCCACAATGTAAAAATTAAGGCAAGTTACGTCTGTTATTAATCATCATCATAATTAATAAAGCCTGTTTTGAAACAACGGCCGTAATTCACTCTTATTTTTAAATTGTGGGAACATAGCCTTAGGGGGCATTGACAAGTTCCAGAATTTCAGTCCATGCACGGACAATGTCCCACGGAAAGGATTTTGTCCTGGGAAACTTCTCCCAGTTTCTCAACCCCCAGAGCGACAGAGTTAAAGGGCAGCCGGCTGATGAACGGATTGCAGAGATAACAGAGCGATTTGCTTTGTTTATTACTGTAAATTTGCTTGTCTCTGCTCATGATCACTATTATCGGCCGTCATTATGAAAAGACGGCCGCTTATCCCCGATATAGGACATCCCATTCCTGTTCTCCGTAGTGGGAACATAGCCTAATACACATATGAGTAACTTCACTCCAGTAAGGTATTCTCTTGTTTTCTGTAGGCAGATGTAATAGAATATATTCTAAGTGCGACTTGTTTAGTGTAAATCTAACATTTTATTCGTTTTGTAAAAATAGAATAATCCAGCAGATAATTCAGAGTGTTTCCATTCATTGTGAAACTCCTCATTAAACCACATGGAGAAGCTGCAGGGCGGCAACCAATGACAGGATAAGAACACCAAACAGACCAATGTAGCCATAAGCTCCTTTTAGTCTCTTCTCGGGGTCTACGAATAGATAAAATACAGTAAAAAACTAAACCAGACATATTTGCATTTTTTATGTTGACATTCAGGTGGTATTTGCTGCCTTTTCACACACTTTTTTAAAGAAGAAGAAACTTTTATTCAAGTATTGTATTACCCCCCAAAAGTTATAGAAATCCCCAATATACACTTATTACGGGAAATGCACATAAAGGGCTTTTTTCCCTGCACTTACTACTGCATCAAGGCTTCACTTCCTGGATAACATGGTGATGTCACTTCCTGGATAACATGGTGATGTCACTTCCTGGATAACATGGTGATGTCACTTCCTGGATAACATGGTGATGTCACTTCCTGGATAACATGGTGATGTCACGACCCGACTCCCAGAGCTGTGCGGGCTGTGGCTGCTGTAGAGGATGATGGCAGGGGGATGCTCAGTGTCCCTCCAGTGCCCTGTGTCCCTCAGTGTCCCCCTGCCATCATCCTCTCCAGCAGCCACAGCCCGCACAGCTCTGGGAGTCGGGTCGTGGAAGTGACATCACCATGTTATCCAGGAAGGGACATCACCATGTTATCCAGGAAGTGAAGCCTTGATGTAGTAGTAAGTGCAGGAAAAAAGCACTTTATGTGCATTTCCTGTAATAAGGGTATATTGGTGATTTGTATAACTTTTGGGGGACAGTACAGTACTGTAATAAAATGTCTCATTCTTATGCAATGTGAAGAATTTTACACATTTTTTCAATGTACTTTTGTTTTGTGGATTCTTACTGCACCCAATGAGTGGAGTTAGAATTTTCTGTCACAACAAGAAAATGACAGGCATGGTGAAAAGTCACAGAAAAACCCTCTGAAAACACCGAAAAATAGTGAAGGACAGAAAAAAAAAAATATATATATAAAACCTGTCACAAACACTTTAGTAAATTCTCTACCTTAGTCTTGAAAATAGGTTTATAACCTAAGAGTCCATTGTCTGACATGGGGCCGTGTAAGGATGAGCGCGATCAGCGAGATCACTACTCATTGAGGTGTCTTTACACAGCGCAATAAATTGAGCGGCTGAGCTGCACAATCCTTCTATTATTCGTGCTGCCATGGAAACTGACAGCAGATGATGCATGCGGTGCAAACATACCTAGTGCATTGCTCTGTGAGCTGACATCTTGCTGTCAGACTCTCACGTCCTGCTCTCCGGCTGTCAATCAATCTGGAGGAGGCGGCATTGGCCTAAAGATACAGCCCAAGGACTGTGAGCGGATGCCAGATCACACAGCAGCACAGAAGGTATGCATGTATCTGGAAACTGACAGCATGGACATATGCAAAACGAGGCTGTCAGTTTCCCTTTGCTATTGGCAGCACATCCCCTGTGTGGCCAACGATGATACATTTTGCAACAGTGCAAAAGTGGTCAGCCGAGAATGGGACGTTTTACTGCTCCTCAGATGATCCCTGTCACTTGTACACAGGCCGATATCAACCGAAGAAGCATTTCTAGCAATGCTCCTGGACGATAATCAGCCTGTTTAAAAGGCCCTTGATTGAGGTAAAACCTGGCCTTTTGACCATGTTATGGTTAAAAAAAAACAAACAAAAAAAAAAAATACTGTAATGCACACTTTATATTTTTCACCAGTGCATATTTATGGGGAAAGGGGAGATAAAGGTGTTAAATATCTTGTTGTTATCTTACTTGACAGCCCCATAAACCAGTACTCTTGCACTCTGGGCTTAAAGGAGAAGTCCGGCCAAAATTAATTTTTGATATGTTGTTACTTATGAAAAGTTATACAATTTTCTAATGTACATTAATTATGGGAAATGCACATATACTGCTATTTCCCTTAATTTAGTAGATCAGGAAGTGTTAGAATTCTCTCTGAAGAAGTGACGTCACGACCCAGGGTGTAATTCCTATGGAGTGTCCAGCAGGGGGCGCTCTCTATATAGAAGTCTATGGGACTTTATTGTTTCTATGGGTTTCTATCTAATGTAATGCAATGTTATGTACAGTGTGCTTTATTGAATGAATACATCTATGGAATACTTTGGGGAGCAAGTGTCCCTGCTCCCCAAAGTATTGCATAAATGTATTAATTCAATACATTCGGATATCACAGTAAGCCCGCCGATCCGCCGCATTTCCGCCGCACGCCGATCCGCTGCATTCCCGCCGATCCGGACCATATACATTGAACTACAGCTCCCATCATCTGCTTCTAGTATGAACAGGTGATGGGAGCTGTAGCTGGGTAATGGATATGACATGCCGCCGGGCGCAGGGGGGAGCCGCTCAGTACACAGCAGCTCTCCCCCCTCCTCCTCCTCCTTCCGTGATAACTTCCGCCTATACCAATGCTGACTCCCTGCCTGGCCGCCGCTCTCCGCTCTCCCCCCCCATACATACCGGCTCCCGATGCATCCTGGTGTCCGCGCTGATGCCGGGAGCCGGTATATGAGAGCGGAGAGCGGCGGCCAGGCAGGGACTCAGCAGTGCTATAGGCGGAAGTTATCACGGAAGGAGGAGGAGGAGGGGGGAGCGCTCCTGTGTACTGAGCGGCTCCCCCCTGCGCCCGGCGGCATGTCATATCCATTACCCAGCTACAGCTCCCATCACCTGTTCATACTAGAAGCAGATGATGGGAGCTGTAGTTCAATGTATATGGTCCGGATCGGCGGGAATGCGGCGGATCAGCGTGTGGCGGATCGGCGGGAATGCGGCGGAAATTCGGCGGATCGGCGGGCTTACTGTGATATCCGAATGTATTGAATTAATACATTTATGCAATACTTTGGGGAGCAAGGACACTTGCTCCCCAAAGTATTCCATAGATGTATTCATTCAATAAAGCACACTGTACATAACATTGCATTACATTAGATAGAAACCCATAGAAACAATAAAGTCCCATAGACTTCTATATAGAGAGCGCCCCCTGCTGGACACTCCATAGGAATTACACCCTGGGTCGTGACGTCACTTCTTCAGAGAGAATTCTAACACTTCCTGATCTACTAAATTAAGGGAAATAGCTCTATATGTGCATTTCCCATAATTAATGTACATTAGAAATTTGTATAACTTTTCATAAGTAACAACATATCAAAAATTAATTTTGGCCGGACTTCTCCTTTAAGGCTATGTTCACACAACGCACAGACAACAGCGGTTGTATTGAGTGTCAAACAAGGTCCGTTGTGCACTGATTTCAATGCAACAACGGTCAGAAATAATTGACATGTCAGTCATTCCAACTCAACTGTCTCTTTACTCTTCATAACAGATCATAGATTTTGGGCCAATCTAACAGAAGTTGTTGTATACGTATAAGAGGACAGTATATGGCCGTCATTACCAGAGAACCCAAAAAGGATAATGAGTATTTTACATCGGATTATATAAGACATACCTCCTGTATAGTATCCATGGGCGTATGAAATACGACTGGTCACCCATATTGCTCCAAGAACAGAAGTAGAAAGCTAAACAAATAAGATAAGAATAAAATAGTCACTTAAAACCTCCAAAAAGCATTATATATATACACACACACAAAATATATAAAAAAAATATATTAGCTTTATTGGTGAGGATAGTTTCACACATTGCATTTTTTTTGGAAAACTGCCACTGTAGATTCTGAGCCAAGGCGAAAAAACTGCTGTGTTAGAAACCCGCCTAAACACACACATAATGAAAAGATGCATGAATGAAATAACATATGTCCTAACCCATAAAAACAATTAAAACGCCCTTGTACAGGAGTTGTTGACCATCCTCTAATAATGCCACCCTCAGCAACTTCTGTATCAGGGCAATTAAATTGTTTTTTTTTTTTTTTTTTTACTATTCTTTTCAATAAAGTTGTGCAATCTTATGGATAGATGTGCCTATGTAAGCGTGCCATTAGAGAGATGTCTGAATGCTCTAAGGGTATCTGTCACTATGTTTATTCCGCCTTAAATGTGGGCAGTATAAAATAGTGACAGAAATGCAGAGCAGATCGGTGTATTACTTACATTATTCTGTTCATCCGTTCTCCTAATATGCAGGAGAATAGGATTCTTGCCACACCCCTCCCCCCAGCTGCTGATTGACAGGTGACTGCCTTTACACAGAATGGATAGATAACTGCAAATCAGCAGCTGGTGGGTGGAGTTTTCTGTTTCTCATGGATATCCTGGACTCATATACTGGGCTCATGCACATAATGGAGAGAACTACTTATTGTCCATGTAATTCAGGAGGAGATCTCTGGATCAGCTTCACAGAACAATGTAAGTGATCCATCATCCTGCTCAGCTTCTCTGTCACTAGTTTATGCCACCCTGAGATAGGACGCCATAAACCTACTGACAATAAGCTGTATGGGGGAGATTTATCAAACTGGCTCAGTTGCCCCTAGCAACCAATCAGATTTCACCTTTAATTTTCTAAAGAATCTGTGAAGAAGAAAAAAGTACAATCTGATAGGTTGCTAGGGGCAACTGAGCCAGCTACTTTACACAACCAACAGATTCCACGCTTGAGGCCCGTTGTGTGAATCCAGACCAAAATAAGAATTTATAGAACGGACAGTGTGTAATACAGCGACATTGGGTTTTACTTACTGGAAAGGCGAGACCTGCAATGAGCTGGAAGATTAACCACGATGGATACACCTCCACTGTGTTCTGGTGCGCTCTCTGAATACAATTGAAAACATTGTCTTTGTCTGAATACATCTGTGGATACTGTAAGGAGAAAGCCATATGGTCAGAAGCTAAGCAACATTAATAACTCAGGTTACACTAACCACAGAAGGAGCCCCGACCAGAACATCTAACAAAGACTCGCACATATATAAAAATATCTCCATCAACTGTGGGGGTCCTATGAGCTGGACATTATACGGCACCATATTGAGGGGAAACGAGCACCTGTCAGGTTGGCGCTCGCTTCCCCCTTGTTCCCCACTCGCTGCCTGTGCTATTACGCGCCAGGTCCCAGATCGCGCCGTCCCGGTCTCCCTTTCCGCTTCCTGGTCTGAGCTGCGGCTTGAAACGTGACTTTTTAAGGCAGCTCAGCCATTCAGGGTTCGTAGCGGAGTCCCGCCTTGGCCGCTGGATGGCTGAGCTGCCTTGAGATGTGACGTCTCAAGCCGCAGCTCAGACCAGGAAGCGGCAGCCAGACGGCAGAATGGGGCGGCGCGATCCGGGACCCGGTGCTGGAACCAGGGAGGTAAGTGACCGGCGGCTTCTATATCCACCCCTGAACTGCACTGAAAATACACATAGCCCGGAGTACCCCTTTAAGTAAAATGAAATAAAGATCAGAGGGACAGTGATATTGTAGTGCACATCATGTTTACCCATTAAAGGGGTACTCCGGGCAGGGGCTCTTTTTTTTTGTGTTATACTCTCGGGATGGGAAACAACAGGACTTAAAGGGAACCAATCAGGCTGATATGGTTCCCTTGAGCATTGTATAAAGCACCTGGAGCGGCCCCTGCACGTACCGGCCGCGGCAGGGGGTACATGCAGGGGCCGCTCCAGGTGCTTTATACAATGCTCAAGGGAACTATATCAGCCCAAACGGGCTGATTGGTTCCCTTTAAAGGGGTTATCCAGTGCTACAATACATGGCCACTTTCTTCCAGAGACAGACCCACTCTTATCTCCAGCTTGGGCGGGGTTTTGCTGCACAGTTCCATTGAAGTGAGTCGTGTTGTCTCTGAAAGAAAGTGGCCGTGTTTTTGTAGCGCTGGATAACCCCTTTAAAAGTGGTCGCACAGCAGGACAGATCGTTAAGACACCGGTGGCGGTGCAGGAGCCAAGGAGGAACGGGTCTTTCATTTTATTAAAATCAATGGAGCCGTGTCACAGGGGGGAGGGGGTATGGTCCCACTGGGGGGGCAGCAGGCCCGCCCCCAGTGCATACAGTCAGTGCACGGCCAAAGAAACAGCACCGAGCATGGGAACTGGTCGGTGTTTCAAGAATAGCACCACGCCACCGGGATCCCTGCATCAATCTACTACTGTAAAAAAATATAAAATAAAGTGAATGTAACATTAGGTACATCTTTTTTAAGTCCTCCTAGGAGACTTTTATAAACAACCATCAGACTGTGCACTGGTCAATGCTATTGCAGATGTTACCTGGGCAAACCTGCAGGTAAAATCCACATTATTTCCGTCCTGTGTGGCCTTACCCTACTATGACCATGCACATGAGGCCCGAGATTGTATTCCTACCGTCTTGTATTACAACTAGGTGAACTGGTCTTCCCACCTTCTACAAAAACTTATAAACTATACAAAGGTTTTCAATGGACAATGACTTTGCACAAAAAAGGGTTGTGCCCAACCCTATAATCATTAGTTATGTAAATTACACGGACTTACAGTCATCCTCAATGCAGATGGGGTCTTTGTTGTGGCAAAACCTCGACATGAACCATGAATACACTTAAAGGGGTGATGTGGGCGCATCCATGCGTGCCCGCATCAGAACTCCCCACAGCACCGCTCGCTTCATAGATGAACTGACAGGGTTTTCTGTGGCCGCTATTTACTGAATAGCGGCTGCAGAAAACATACATTTCAGTTTTCTATGGCGCCGCTAGGGATCCCAGCCAAAGTGTATACTATATGTATACACTCCCGCCGGAATTCCCTCAGCCTGCAGCACTACGTAAGTACCGCAGAAATCACGGCCGTTGTAACAACGGCCATGATTTCTGCGAAACTTACGTAGTGTCAACTGCAGAGCACAAAGCTGTACACAATGTCCACACAGCATAAAATACATCACATAGTCACAAGCGTTCTGCTGCAAAACACGACTAAACAGGAACTCATAGCACTACAATACCTTGACACCATACTTCTTTCTTGCTCTTCCCACATTAACCCCAAGGTACGTGATGACAACAAAGCTGTAGATAAAGGTGAGGATCACATAGGCAAAATTTTGCGGAAGTATTTCATGCACGCTGGCGGTCATCTTGGTCTTGCAGCTTGAGGGCTCCTGTGGATACTGGGAGTCTGGGACTGCACTGGTAACACAATGCTGGGATTCTCCTCTGTTCACTGGCCCGATCCTTATAGAGGAGGAGGGAGGAGCGTTCTGGGGCCCCCACCCTTCAATGCTTATCTGTGCTGCTATAGTTCTATGCTAAAGGCCACTTCAGTAGTACTAGGAATCTCAGTTCACAATGAGTCAGCAATATACGGTTCTTCATTTCACAACTTGTTGTCAGTCACAGCTAGAGACCATAGAATTTTTCAGTTTGAGGATAGCTTTACACGTAACAGAATCACGGTGGATTTCACGCTGCATGTTCGCGTGATAAAAAAACAAAAAAAAAAAACGTTTTTCGTTTTTACACCGTTTGTCCTATGGAAAAACTGACATGTTATACATGTTCCTCAAGTCGGTACGATTAAGTTGATATGCAACTTGCGTAATTTTTATATTATTTGATGGCTTTTAAAAAGAATAAAACCTTCTACAGAAAAAAAAAAGTTCCTTAAAATTGCTCTATGCTTATAACGCTTTTATCCTTTTGTCTATGGGGCTGAATAAGGTGTAATTTTTTGCGGCTTGATGTGTTCTTTCTATTGGTACCTTGATTGTGTCTATGCGACTTTTTGATCACTTTTAATTACAATGTTTCTGGATTTGATGCGACCAATAATGCGCAATTTTTGCACTTTGGCAGGTCTTCGCACTTACGCCGTTTACCGTGTGAGATCAGGAATGTGATGAATTACTACTTCGCACGATTACGCACGCGGCTATACCAAACATGTTTATTTATTTTTATTTATAAAATGGGAAAAGGGGGGTGATTCTGACTTTTATTAGGGGAGGGGATTATTTGTTAATGAAAACAATTTTTTTCTTAACTTATACAGTTATTAGAAGTGCCCCCTGGGGGACTTTTAATACCGCTACACTGATCTCTCATAGAGATCAGTGTAGCTTTATAACACAGCACCGATCCATGAGATCGGTGCTCTATTGCTATGGTCTGCTGCAGACCATTGGAATAGAATACCGAGCCGGGATCAGCGTCATTCCAGACGCTGAGGCCCGTCCCGATTAGACCCAGGGATCCCCCCCTCCGCGATCGCATCGTGGGGGGATCCTGCCATTAGACATCAGGGATGGACTGCAAATAACACTGTTAGAGGCAGCTGTCATGTTTGACAGCTGCATCTAACAGTGTTTATTAGCAGGAGTGACGATCAGCCCGCTCCAGCTAATAGCCGCGATCCCGTGCTGCAGATAGCAGTCAGGATCGTGACAGTTCAGAGCGGGGCTGTGGGGCGGCCCCCCTCTGAACTCCTCTTGTGGACATATGCCGTACGAGTATGGCATATGTCCTTAAGAGGTTAAAGTGTCACTGTCGTTTATTCATTTTTTTTTTTTTTGCAGAAATCAATAGTATAGGCAATTTTAAGAAACTTTGTAGTTGGGTTTATTAGCTGAAAAATGCATTTTTATCATGAAAAAGCAGTTTGAAGCTCTCCCCCGTCTTCATGGTTCTCTTATGGAGAGGGGAGGGGTGGAGAGAGATGAGGCACCAAAACAGGACAACAAAGAGTTAATTTACAGCTACATCACTGGGCTATCTCCTCTGAAGTCAGCACTGACCTCTCTGACCCCTGAATACTGTCTTTAACACAACTGCCACTGTGTAATCTTTTTTTTTTTCTGCTCTTTGGTGGACCCCAACGTCTGTGCTGAACTGCTGTATGAGTGGGCACCTCCACTGCCCTGCAGCCCTGTGCTGCCAAACTATTTGCACGGCTTATGTATCCGGTCTGGCTAAGTTGGTGGTATAGGATAACACTTTATCACTGATGACCATGTACCTTTCTTAAAGCATACTTATTATTATTGTTATTTAGACCATGAGAGGCATATTTATCATACATGTGCCCCTGGCGTATGCCACGGAAAAGGTGCAGATTCTTGTATTTTCCATGGCATACACCAGGCGTAAGCTGGGGCATGGTGCAGCAAGGCAAGACATGGCCTGCCTTATTTATAACTAAAGATGAGCGAACCTGGAGCATGCTGGAGTCCATCCGAACCCGAACTTTCGGCATTTGATTAGCGGGGGCTGCTGAAGTTGGATAAAGCCCTAAGGCTATGTGGAAATCATGGATATAGTCATTGGCTGTATCCATGTTTTCCAGGCAACCTTAGAGCTTTATCCAAGTTCAGCAGCCCCAGCTAATCAAATACTGAACGTTCGGGTTCGGATCGACTCAAACCCGGTTCGCTCATCTCTATTTAACGGTTTATATAACGGTTTATGCCATGGAGTAATCTTAACTTGCTGTGAAGTGCCGCTGAAGGTGAGGGCACGGGGTGGGCGCGTGCCTGAAGGTCCAGGCACGGGGAGGAGGGGGGGGGGCGGCGGTGCCGCTGAAGGTCCCGACCCTAGGGGCATCCGCTGAAGGTCCGGGCCTGGGGGGGGGGGAGGTGCCGCTGAAGGTCCGGGCACAGGGTGGGCAGGTGCCGCTGAAGGTCCGGGCCCGGGGGGGGGGGGGGGGGGGGGGGGGGGGCGGCAGCATGGGGTGCTGCTGAAGTTTCCTGATGCACATCAGGAAAGTGCCCGTGATTCCGGCGCTCCCATAGACTTCTATGGGGGCGTCCGGGCCGGAATTCCGGACAAAAATAGGACATGTCCTATTTTTTCCGGATCAATTTTCCGGAACGGACACCCTTCCGGAAAAATCCGGAAGGGTGTCCGTGTCCAATTAAAGTCTATGGGTCCGGAAATCAGGAAATCCGGATGGTTTTTCCGGACGTGTGAAGGGGGCCTTACACTGGTTTTAATAAATGTCCCCCAAAATGCATTGTGATGCCTGTACATCAGCTCAGGTAGCCAGGCTTCCATGGCCTAAGGTGACAGTAGTAAAATCCATTGCTGAGATCTCGCGCTCGCACAGTAACAAGGCTCGGCAGCCCGGTATTGTCACTGGGAAAGCTTCAGATCTCAAAGCAGGATTCAGTTCTGTCACTACTGGGGAAGTAAGGCATTGGTAATGGAGCTAGAAGGTGAGCATAGCGGTGCACCTAGAGGCTAAAGGCCCTATTACATGGAACGATTATTGGCCGATATCGGATGATAATCGTACTGTGTAATAGAATGCAACGATCAGCCGCCATGATTGTTGTCGGCTGATCGTTGCTGTCGTTTGCCTTTCAACATGTTGAAAGACAAAGACAAATATAGCAACGATCTGCTGCCGTCACCCCATGCAATAGGAGCGCGGCAGCAGACCACTGTTATTTGCTATGGGCTGCCCAGACGATCAAATCATCACTCGGGAAGCCCCCCCGCACCTCCCCACAGCTGTGTAGGGTCAGTAGTACTAGAGTATGGGACATTATGGACAGGACAGGAGATGGCGGCTGTGTAGGGTCAGTAGTAGTAGTACAGTATGGGAGATGTTGGACAGGAGATGGCGGCTGTGTAGGGTCAGTAGTAGTAGTAGTACAGTATGGGAGATGTTGGACAGGAGATGGCGGCTGTGTAGGGTCAGTAGTAGTAGTACAGTATGGGAGATGATGGACAGGAGATGGCAGCTGTGTAGGGTCAGTAGTAGTAGTAGTACAGTATGGGACATGATAGAGAGGACAGGAGATGGCGGCTGTGTAGTAGTACAGTATGGGACATTATGGGCAGGACATGGCGGCTGTGTAGTAGTACAGTATGGGCAGGACATGGCGGCTGTGTAGTAGTACAGTATGGGCAGGACATGGCGGCTGTGTAGTAGTACAGTATGGGCAGGACATGGCGGCTGTGTAGTAGTACAGTATGGGACATTATGGGCAGGACATGGCGGCTGTGTAGTAGTACAGTATGGGACATTATGGGCAGGACATGGCGGCTGTGTAGGGTCAGTAGTTTGGGATGTTTCTCTATAATGAGGAGTACGCTGATATACTGCAGTTGTGTCCTTACCACATGAGAACACAATACACAACACACATGTCCCACCACTCAGGGGAGTCGCCGCGCTCGCCTAATAACTAGGTCACATGTCACCACAACCATCACCACGCCTTCGTATCTGCTTCTAGAACTTTCCTACCTCCTAATAACTGACAGAGGAATCCTCCAATCAGGCGCGCGGACACGCAGACTCTTCCCCAATCAGCAGCCGCTGCGTCATCTTCCCGCCCTCCTCGCTGATAGGATAAAGCGGCGGCTCTAGAATTTTCTCCTCAGTGTAGTTGAGGCGGTTCGGACGTGCGGTTCTCCGCGTTAGCGCTCGTTCGTGTCTGTGTTTTGCGACCTTCAGCGTTTGTCCGTCATGACTCGGGCCTTCGAGTTGGAAATCTCGGACGCTGGAAATGACTCATTGGGGAACACGTAAGTGTTTCTGACGCGTTAATTTTTCATACCTTGTGCTTGTTATGCCCCAGAGCCGCTCTTTATTATCGGTTATCGACGACAGCGGCGTCTGCCTCACAATACCTGTAGTTGTGCTGTGGCTGGGCGCCATTTCGGGCAGCAGCCGCCGCCATTTTGTGAGCTGAGCGGAGCTGTGACGCAGTTGGCATCTCTTGCGTTTTTCTTATATTCTGAGGCTCGTGCTGAGGTCATGTGACACTAATAGCGTTTCTTCTTCTGTTTTGTAGGATTTCTGCTGCGGTCACCGATGGAAATTACAACGACCAGAGCTCAGGTGAGGATCTCCTCCGGGTCACCAGGATTCTGAGGGAAAGGAGGGACTCTAATTTAGTTCTATGGTGGCTGTGAACAGTAACCTGACCCCCTCCTCCCTGGCTGGTGCTGGGGCTGTGATCAGCAGCTGAGGTGAAACACTTTACTGTAGTTGGAGCCTCTGCCTGGACAGCCCCTTTAAGTTGTCACAGGTTTCCTGGCAGTCTTCATGGTTACATAGTATATAAAGCTCTGGGTGGGGTAGCTTGCATTGCAGTGTGGTGCTCTACTGGGGCTTATAAAGTGTGTGAGGTAACCACACAACATAAAGGGGAACTCTGGCAAAAGAACTTTCTAATGTGTAAGAAAGCAATATAAAAAAGGTACTCTGGGCTAGGTGTGTATTTAGAGTATGGCCGGGGAGGGAGTGGATATAGATTCCGCCGGTCACTTACCTCCCCGGCTTCGGGTGCTGCTGCTTCCTGGTCTGAGCTGCGGCTGGAGATGTGATGTTTCAAGGCAGCTCAGCCATTCAGTGGCCGAGGCGGGACCCCGCTACAAGTGCTGAATGGCTGAGCGGCCTTGAGATGTCGCTACTTAAGCTGCAGCTCAGACCAGGAAGTGGGATGGGAGAATGGTGCAGCGCGATCTGTGACCCAGCGCTGGAATTGTGGATATAATTGACGGCGTTTATATCCTCCCCAGTCTTACACTAAAAATACATGTAGACCTGAGTACCCCTTTAACTTTTAAATTCTAATTTTAAGAAATCTCCAGTCTTCCAGTACTTATCAGCTGCAGTAAGTGGTGTATTCTCTCCAGTCTGACACAATGCTTTCTGGTGCCACCTCTGTCCATGTCAGGAACTGTCCAGAACAGGAGAGGTTTTCTGTTTTGCTGCTGCTCTGGACAGTACCTGACATGGACAGAGGTGGCAGCAGAGAGCACTGTGACAGACTGGAGAGAATAAATCACTTCCTACAGTACATCTACAGCTCATCTCTAGTAGTAAATGTACTGTAGGAAGTGCCTTAGGGCTTTATCTAACTTCAGCAGCCACCGCTAATCAAATGCTAAACGATCGGGTTCGGGTTGACTCAAACATGCTTGAGGTTCGCTCATCTCTACTTACTACTTATCAGCTGCTGTAAGACTAGAGTGTTTTCAAAGAAACTGAATTTAAAGGGAACCTGTCACCTCCATGCCGGGGTGACAGGATCCCGGAGATCTCAGCCGCTGCAGCCTGGTGCGCGTGAGCTGAGATTAGTCCAACGCTCATAGAGAATGACAGAGCGCTGGACTCCTGTCATTCTCTATGAGCGTTGGACTCATCTCTCAACACGCGTGCTGGGCTGCAGCGGCTGAGATCTGTGACCCGACCGGATCCAGAAGCGGGATCAGGTGAGTATAGGGGGCTGTAGCGGGGGGTCAGGAGCCTGTCACCCCGGAACGGGGGGTGACAGGTTCCCTTTAATGTTTTCGCTTGAGTTTCCCTATAAAGGGAAACTGACGGCACAGATATACATTCAGTACTTGTGTTTCTAAAAAAACAAAAACCTTTCTTTGGGGTGTGACAGTCAGAGATGGGTCTGTGACACTGATGTCCTGCCCCACTGCTGATGTAACTAGTCATTATGGGGGAGGGGGGCACCTGAAGATCTAGCAGGGGCCAGAGTGGGTTAGGGGCTGATGGTGTCAGACACTTGACTCTTTCTGACACCATCAGACCAGGGTAAAGAACGTGTTTTGTTTTATAATGCAAAAATGCCTGATCACACAACAGCGATGAAGGTATGTGCTGCTGGTGTGATACATGCATATGGGTATGTTTACATTGAGTAAAGGCGACAGACCTCTGCTGCGGAATCCCATCTGTCAGTGTCTCAATGGAAAAGCTTGTGTCCGTTTGCTCCTACATGTCAATTCTTTGAGCAGAGAGTTATGTAAGCAGAGTTGCTTGAGCCCTTCCATAGAGACACTGACTCTTAGGCAGGTGGGATTCCACTGCTTTTGCTCAGTGTGAACATACCCATACCCAACATCAGTGCTGTCAGAATCCCTTTAATGGGGTTATAGGAAATCTTTAACTTGGCTTACTGCCCCTCCCTATGGCATAACTCGGTCTACATTGCATTGGTGAGCAGCCACAGAGTTGATGGTGCTGCTGTGTTCTCTGGTGATGTCTCATGAATAGATCAGAGTAATCTGCTATTTAGACTGTTCTATATCTATATTGGTTTTCAGAGGGTGGAGGTTACGGACTGTGCCCGGTGCCGCCTCTTGGGGTGGAGTAGCAGTAGCACCCCAAGTGTGTGTGTGTGTGTGTGTGTGTGTGTGTGTGTGTGTGTGTGTGTGTGTGTGTGTGTGTGTGTGTGTGTGGGGGGGGGGGGGGGGGGGGGGGGGGGGGGGGGGGGGGGGGGGGGGGAAGGATAAGGAGTTTATGGTATAGTTCATAATGGCTATCTTTACGCTGTCGTGACTTCTGATAATTGGAATAACACTTATTGTAGCTGTGTATATACTTTATTTTCCCCCACCAGTCAAAGCTATTGATGAGCAGAACTCTAATGATGTGTATCAGAATGAGGCAAACAACAAGAGGACGAAAGAGATGACTAATATTATGGATGATCTGACCTTAAACTCTCCAAACGATCGTCAATCTCGGTCAAGGTCTAAAACCAACTCCATTAAGCGCAGGTCTTCGCGCTCCTCCAGCAGTTCAAGCTCTAGTTCCAGCTCTTCACGGTCCTGTCACTCAAGAAGCTGGAGCAGGTCTCACTCACGAGATAGACGATACAGGAGGAAGAGAAGTAGACGAAGCTCCAGGTCTTATTCTCGTCGCCGATCTTACTCCAGAAGCTCCTCGAGAAGTTACTCCAGAAGTTGTTCAAGATCCTACAGTCCTCGACAGAGGCGAAGATATTCTGCTGCATACAGAAGATACTACCGATCTCCACCTAGATATAGGTCACGTAGCCGCTCTCCTTCTTATCATAGAAGACGTTATTCACGAAGCAGATCCCACTCCCGTGGTAGACGATATTACGGCTTTGTTCGTCGTCGGTATTCTCCCACTTACCGGTCTTACAGAAGTCGATCAAGAACCCGCTCTCGCAGTAGAACACCATTGCGTTTAAGTGAAAAAGGTAAGAAATCTGGAAGCCTAGCAGTACTAAAAACTTAGGCTTTTTTAAGTGTTAGTGTCTTTTATAGTGACAATGTGATGGCAGTAATATCTTAAGGTGCTGACACCAGCGCACGCACGGTTAGCAGTGTGGTGGCACCTGTGCCTCATAGATTAACCAGTTCATCATTTCTGACATTACGATAGGGGGAACTCACACTGAGTTTGAGGCAAGTTAAAACATAAGAATAGTTATTTATAGCTATACATTTTATATTCGTAGAAAAACTGAAGTTGTTAGAAATCGCAAAAATGAATGCAGAAAAAGCCCTCGGGAAGGAGGTGGAGCTGCCAGAAAGCCTGAAGAGGAGCCCAGAGGTAAGAAGTTTGGGGAATGTCTTATCACAACACTGAGACATACAATAGATTTGCCCATTTAAAGGTAGACTTTGCATGCAGTCTTGGTCTCAGGTGATATAGTAAATGGGAACACAACATCATCCCTTATGCCTGACAAGTTGTCTTATGTTCTACCATGAGATCTGCAGAATACCTCTGGTAACACTTGTTCATTTTCTATTTTCAAACCATTCAGTTTAAATGCTTTTTCTATCTTCATAGAAAAGAATATGAAAACAAGCCTTTGTGGATGAGAACCAGGTGGTAATGTTATGGTTATGTGGGTGACGTGCCAAGATTGGTTCTATGGTAACCTGAGTTGGGTTGTGAATATTAGTGCTACTGTGTACTGTTCACTACCAATTCACCCTTGACACCCTCAAATTTTTTTTCTTGTGCAATCTGTGTATGAACAGGTAGGAGCTCATTCACCCCTCCCCCATATTGGCTGGTTTCGTCCCTTTTAAAATGGCTTGACCCCCCCCCTTCAAAAAATATCAGTGCCTGTATTAACCCTCCCCATGTGGGTTTTTCTTTTGATCCCCACGATCTGTGGATGTCATTGCATTCTATAGATTGTCAAGGGGGTGTCAACTTGTGCCTAGCTGACAGTTTACACCTTGGTTTGGTCAGTTGGAGGGGTGGGGGGTGACAGGAATCCCACAGCAGGGGTTATGGCAGCTACCTTCAGTCACTTTTGAAGGATGAGACACTTAAGAGACTTAAAACTAAAATTTATCAAAGTAATATAACCAAATTATTCTATGGGTTTTGTCCTCGGTGGCTTAAAGGGGTTGTGCCATGAAGCAAAGATGGTAGAATTACATGTGCACCACAAACTACCTTCCACCCCTGTCATGGATTTAGCTTCCTCTAAACTGACACTGCTGTTACCATGAGACAGTTCATCCACTTCCCACAATCCCCCTTGCTTACAGGCTCGGTTGAAGACCAACTGCTAGTACTTCCTGGAGATTGCAGTCAACCTTGGGCGTGCCTTAGTGCATCATAACCAAGGGTAACAGGTTATCTAACAATACAGGAACATGGGGGATTAGTAAGTCTAATAGTTTCTGAAATGCTTCTTCACTAGAAATATATATTTAACTCATCACTTTAGACTTGGGGCAAAACCCCCTATAACATACATGGTCAAAATGAATCATCTCAAGTCTGGCCTGTTGTGACAGCGTGATCCTAGGTAGCCTAGCTGGGTGCAATATGAAATTAAGCGACACCATTCAGAAAGTTCACTCTATATGCCGTCGTTTTCCCAAGCCGGGTACAGGTAACCTTCATAATCTATTAACTATGTTCCAGATTGAGAATATGGAAGAAGAGGCCTGCATCACTTTGGAGATAAGTTAATTGTGCCGGTCACTGACATCAACTTGTACCTGCTTGATTTTGTATTGCGTGACAATGTAGTTCATGGCTGTTTAGGTAGTAAAAGGTGTTGAGCACTGCTCCCATCAATGGTGCTTTTGGGTCTCTGTCGAAACCTCATAAGATACAGGGGAGAGCACCACCGAAAACCTCACTCCTTTGCTTCATAGATAAAGCGAGTTGATCACTTTTTTTTTCTGACCGTTTTGGAATGCCGTCACTAACTTATGTCTGATGCTTTAAAGGGAACAAAACTAGGTGTAGTATCAACACTTATTGCAAAATTACCTGCTAAAATGATGAATGAATACTGAGGAGTCCTTACCATGGCATATCGTGGACCTGTATGGTCTATGGGCTTTCTCTTGTCTCCTTGAGGCAGTGTTTTCCCCTTACTAATTGATAATTAATATAGCATATTCTGAATTCCTACAGCATATCCTTCTGGGTGAGTAAGACTTTACCAGACAACTTCACTCTCCCTACTGCCTCTGTGGCATAAAACAATTTGCTTTAGTAAGCCAGCAGGATGTAAGCGCGTCCCTAACTTGTCTGCAACTTCTGCTTGGGTGTGACTGACTAGCAGATTCCCACAGCAAGTGCAGAGGGGCAGCAGTTCATACACCAGTCTTATGTTATGAGAGTAAAATGACAATTACTGTAAATGTGTTAAAACATTGTACACTTAGATTGTAGCTCTGTGGATTTTTTTTAATATCTTTCTTCTTTTGTTTATAGCTACACACCACTTCATCAGAAAGATCATCTGGCAGCAGTGAGCGCTCGAGCATTCACAGATCTTCCACTTTACAGGTGCGTAACTCCTTACAGATTTTGCTTTTAATTTCATTTACCTTTCAACCAGGGTTGTGGAGTCTGTAAGCCGCAGCTCCTGAATTTTATCAGGACCGACTCCCGACTTGGACTCCTGCTCCTTCCTAAATGGCTGGTCATATACAAGGGGAGTTATTATCACACTGGCTCAGCAGCTTCTCCCTAATGTCTTACAGCAGGGGCTCTCAACTGGCGGACCGCGGTCCGAACCCGGACCGCGGAGGCCAGCTGTCCGGACCCCTGGTCAGACCTCCTAAGCGCCCCAGATCCGATCTGTCCCGCTCCCCACCGCACTGCCTCCCGCCCCATAGGTGTACAGTCCTTAGATGTCAGTACGCCTGTGGGGCTGGGGTCAGTATCGGTCCGGCAGTATAGGCCAGTGTCCTATTAGAATGTTGCTTGTAAAAATATATTTGAGCAAAAGCTGGAGTTGGTAAATTTTTTTCCGACTGGAGACAAAACTAGCTCTGACTTTAACTCATCCACTCCACAGCCCTGCTTTCTACTGAGAATACCCTTGAATTTTTGGGGTGCAAAATCATGACTAGATAGGAGGCCTTAACCAGGTTCCTGGCTCTTGTGACTCTTGGGTGCTGGGGGGGGGGGGGGGGGGAGTTAACTTGCCGCAGAATCGCTAGTCTTCCAGTGTCTGGTAATGTGACTATCTCCTGATACTGTATTCGTTAACATGTTAAATATATTTAATGTATTCGTTAACATGTTAAATATATTTAAATGTTTTTGTCTTACAGACTTCTAATACAAAAATGGAAGATAAAGGAGGAAATACACTCCAAGATCATGGAACAGAGCTCAAGCCTAGAAGTCCTTATGCGCTCTGGCGTCCTGTGGTCAGCGACGCAAAGTCCTTCTCTAAAAGTTTATCTCCAAAACATGTGCACACAAGCAGAGCACGATAGATGGCTTTCTCTCCCCCCCCCCCCCTTTCTCCCCCAGTTTTGTACATTTATAACCTCTATTGGGAATGTTTATATGGGGAGGGGGGTGTTGATACTTTACACAGACCTTTAGGGTGGATTATACAGTAAGTTATTGAATATTGGGTCTTATTTTTCAGATGTGGCCTAAGGCGAGGTGGACACACGATGGTCAGGTGGGAAGCATATAACTTTTTGTAAATATTTGTACATAAGATGTATACTTTTGTTTGGAGAGAAGATATTCATCTAACTTTTGCTTTTTGTTGTGATCAAGCTATAATGTTCATACTCATCGTATATTAGTTTACTTCTCCCTCCATACTATAACTACACTACTTTGAAGAGAAAATTACTGTTTTTCCTAAGTTTAATAAAGATGTATTTTCAATACAGTTGTCTAGTCTAAATTGCATTGTGTTTTACTACAGTCAAAACTGAGTTCTGGTGCCGCACCTGGCAATTGTACGTATTTTGGTGTATCAAAACGGGAAAATTTCTGGAATACTACAGCAGGAATAGTGTTTGGAGATCAGTCTGAGGTGCAGACTTTAAAGCTGATGTACATGCAGGTACTTAGGGTTTTTTAACATGACCCCAATTAGTGTTGGCGCAGGGTTTTTTAACATGACCCCAATTAGTGTTGGCGCAGTCATTGCAAAATGATGCCCAGTTCCTGTACACTGGCCGGAAGGTAGCCTTGTTCTGAGTTGGACCTGGGATTTGTGTTTTCCATGTAGAAGCCGCATGAATGTTGTAGGGTTAGTGTAAGACATGGCAGGACTTGTGCCATATGTCCATGTAGCTGTGTTGGGCCCCAGCTATGACTGGAGAGGATTGATATTCCAACCAAAGCTGAAAGAATGTGTATTATCCAAATGCACTTCAAGGCTCTGACCTCTTCCTAATGACCTATTACCTAGGCTGTATCTTTTTTTTTTTTCCAAGCAGAACTCTGGCGGTTTCCACCTTCCTCACAGAACGGGAAGGCATCAGGAATCAAATGACGAAGGTTCGCGTTTGATCAAACCTTACTATTCCCAATGTTTGCTCATCTTGTCTAGATAAGCTACATCAGGGTCAGGTATATTAGATGGAACTCACTGGCAGGTCTAAAGCTATTTACTTTTTTCCTCAGTAGCATTGTGAGGGTGTTGAGGGGCTGTCTGACCAGGACCCTTTTTTTTTTTTTTTTTTTTTTTTTCTGCACTGTGCCTGGTGGGGTTAAAAAAAAGAAAATTATATTGCTCAAGAATCGGTGCCAACATAAGGTTCTGTAGAATAGGCTAAGTGAGTGCAGTCAGGGAGTCTGGTCAATGAAAGGATTGGCATGATGCCAGAGATCAGACAGCATCAAAGCTGAACATAAAACAGGATCAGGGCAGACAATGCAAACAGATGGTGGCAGGCACAGGTCATGATACACGGAATAGCAGAAAGGCAAACGCAACTTCTGTCGAGACCAACAAGACCCAGGTAAAGAGGACCAGGTGAACATCTTTATAAAGTGGAGACATACTGGTTCTTTAGATTCTGAGTGTGTGGTTGGCATTGGAGGAGAGAGTACACTAGCAGACCCTGGATAAGCAAAGCGTGTGGAGGAGGAGCGGATATATCATGAAACAAAGTTTGGTGTAGACTGGACGTGTGCTGAGGGCGCTGCTCCTCCGGTCTACGGTGTCTGCACCTCGACTACAGGAAGCAAGCGGCCTGAGCGCCTGCTAAAACCAATGCATGGTGATGAGAGCAAGCAGGAGGCCACCTGGAAGTATTCATGGCGAAGCGCCAAACCACTACTGTCTCCATTACAGAATTTAAGATTAAGAATCCGCTCCATGGACGCAGTCACACAAGGCATCACGCTGACAAGGGGCCCGGCACCTACAGCACGCTGTCAGCATCTCGGGTAGGGCCCAAGTGTTAGGTGGTTCTCCTTAACCCCTTAAGGACAGAGCCTTTGCAATGACAGGCTGAATTTTTGCATAAAGTACACTGCGAAACCAGAAAAAGATTCAAAGTGTGGTGAAATTGGAAAAACTCATTTTGTTTATTTGGGGGAAATGTGTTTTTACGCCATTTGCCCTGGGGTAAAATTGACTTGTTATGCATGTTCCTCAAGTCGTTACGATTACATTGATATGTAACATGTATAACTTAATATATCTGATGGCCTGTATAAATTTCAAACCATTGTCAACAAATATACGTCACTTAAAATCGCTCCATTCCCAGGCTTATAGCGCTTTTATCCTTTGGTCTATGGGGCTGTGGGAGGTGTCATTCTTTGCGCCATGATGTGTTCTTTCTATCGGTACCTTGATTGCGCATATACGACTTTTTGATCGCTTTTTATTACAATTTTTCTGGATTTGATGTGACCAAAAATGCGCAATCTTGCACTTTGAGATTTTTTTGCGCTTGTGCCGTTTACCGTACGAGATCAGGAATGTGATAGTTCAGGCGATTACGCACGTGGTGATAGCAAACATGTGTTTACTTTTATTTATAACCTGGGAAAAGGGGGGTGATTCAGACTTAGGGGAGGGGGCTTTTTATTAACTATTATTTTTATATATTTTTTTTTTTTTTTACACATATACTAGAAGCCCCCTAGGGTACTTCTAGTGTATATACACTTTGATCTCTCATTTGAGATCTCTGCAGCATAGATATGCTGCAGAGATCCATGCGATCGGCACTCGTTTGCTTTCGGCTGCTGCAGCCGGAAACAAACGAGTGCTGAGCCGGGAACGGCGCCATCTTGGAGTGGTCCCCGAACGGGTTCAGAAACGGAGGAGCGATCTCCCACACTAGGGATGACGCTGCGTCCGGTAATCGGATGCAGCTGTCATGTTTGACAGCTGCATACTGTATTAGCGGGCATGGTGATCGGATCGTGCCCGCTAATACCTGCGGTCCCGGGCTACAAGCGGCACCTGGGACTGCCGCGGTTCAGAGCGGGGTCGCTGTGCGGCCCTGCTCTGAACGTCCTTACCGGCAATAGGGCGTACCTATACGCCCTTTGTCGTTAAGGGGTTAAAGGACAATTCCGTCCCAAATGTATTTTGTAATGTTATTACATAAGGAAAGTTATTAGTTATATGCTCATTATAGGAAATGCAGATATATTGCTATTTCCCTCAATTTAGTAGTTGAGACAGGCTTCAATTTCTCTAACCAAAAAAAGTGACATCTCGACCTGGGTATATAAACCTGACGTGTCCAGCAGGGGGTGCAGTATATGTAGACATTACATTGTAATCACAAGGGGCTGCCTGATCTGATCACAAGTACCAGCAGCCCTGTCCTATGTGACGCTTCCCCCAAGAGGAGCCCCCAGTGAAAACATGCCCCCCCCCCCCCCCAAACACCCCTCTGGGCCACCCCAACTCTATCCCAAGTTCCAGCAGGTCCCAGCCGCAGTAATTGATCATGTTTGGTGGGAGAGGCGCGTTTACTGCACTGTACACATGATGTACTGATGTGATGTATTTTTTTCAGGGGGAGGAATGTTTTTACTAGGGGCTCCTCTCAGGGCGGAAGTAGCTTATACGGCACAGAGGCTGTGGCTGTTGATACTAGTGATGAGATTGGGGGGAAATGTTAGTACTACAGGGCTCCTGTCGGGGTGGTGTGTGTGTGTGGGGGTGTATCTTGGATGAATTTTGTCCCTATAGCACAGGGAAGACCCCTGTTTTTTTTTTAACTATGTAATGTCTACATATACTACACCCCCTGCTTGACACTTCACCCCATCTTCTATAAAGATTCTCTGTTGTACATAGCAACCAGAACCGGGGTTCATTTTACATGAACAATAAGAAGTGACAGCTGAGCTGTGATTGGTTACTATGGACAGAAGAGTCTCACTATAAGGCTCACACAGGTTATAGTGTCACTGCAGGGTGCACAAAGCCCGGGACAGCTTGATAAATCTGTGTCAAATTACTGGAGCCCAGAATGGCCCCCTCATTCCCTGTACTTACCATGGCTCCCCACCTCTCAGTGCTCCAGCGAAGCTACCCATCTCATGTCTAATCCCCAGCCGGCTTCACATCATGGCTGCTCTCCCTCTGCAGTGTAACATTGCCAGAGATGAGCCGAATTACAGTAATAACAAAGCACTTTGCTATCTCTGCAATCGGCTCATCATCCGGCTGCCTTCTGAGTGCTGGGAAAGTGGGAGAAGTTTCCCAGAACTGGATCCAGCTTTTCCCAGCCCCCGGGGAGGAGCGGCAGTCAGTTACATAGAAGCAGCTGATGAGCGGATTTAAAGTAATAAAGCGAAGCACTTAGATATCTATAAAATCCGCTCATCTCTCCTCCTGTCCAGTAACACGCTGGCTGCATTCCTCCATTGATTTCTTTCTTGCTCCAGTTTGGTGATGTGGAGCAGTGTGGATCTGCACCCAGAGGATCCAGAGCCTATACATCCAATGTGTGGGTGGGGTCTTCTCAAAGGGATTCCAGCTGAAAGATTTACTCAAATAAGTGACAAGGGGGTGGTCTGCTTATAGAGGGGCAGGTAACACACTACACTGAAGAAAAAAAAAAAAAAATCAGCTATCCTGGCAGTATATGAGCTACAGTGTGGATTATAAACAATCAGCGCGTCAATTGTCAAAGCTCTGAGCTGCAATAACTCGGCATGACCTCTATTCAGTGAACGGCTCTAGCTGCTTCTGGCCGTGACAGCCCTGCTGAGATGTGCTGGACGTTGACAACAGTGATGGTTCATCCTGATAATATTCATGGAGTCACAAAACAACTTAAAGTGCTGAGGAGGATAAAAAAAGTAACATGCTCTCACCTCGCTCCAACGCTGATGGTGCTCCGGTTCCTAGTCTGAGCCGGACCCGGGCGTGATGTGTGAGGACTAGTCAGCGGCTGATGCAGGACCGCACTATGGTTGCTGACTGGTTGAGTGGACGTCACACATATCGACCCAGGTCCCTGCGCAGACCAGGAAGTGGGTGGGGACCCAGGGACTGGAGCAGCAGTATGCGGCCACCAGCAATGGAGTCGGAGAGGTAAGAGCACTTTATTTCTTTTACCCTTTCCAGCACTTGCAAAAATAAGTGGGTCTGCCGGACTTCTCCTGACCTGTTATATTCCCAAAGGGCAGGAGACACTGAGGATGAAGGTAGTTTTCTTATCTAATCCTCACCTCTGATTTTCTGCAATCTTCTGTTTCATTAATGAGTTAACAAAAAATTATTATTGCCCCCCTCCCCTCCGGCACATATACTCACCGCAGCTGATTGGTGCCCCACGGTGCGGCTTCGTTGCTGTCCCGTGGCGCCGTTAACATCCGGCGGGCACTCATTTCTACCACTACTGTATCTTCTCTGTGATTATACTTCTGGCGTTCAATTACAGGACAGAGAAAAGGAGTCAGAAGTTGAAGTGAACGCACGCCAGATTTGAATGGTGCAGCGGAACATTGAT
The DNA here is from genome assembly GCF_027789765.1 of Dendropsophus ebraccatus. Lineage (NCBI taxonomy): Eukaryota > Metazoa > Chordata > Amphibia > Anura > Hylidae > Dendropsophus > Dendropsophus ebraccatus. The sequence continues at coordinate 158,225,804 of NC_091458.1, forward strand.
CAGCTGTGGTGAGTATACGTGCCAGCGCCTATCGGGGGTGGGGGGTGGGGGGGGGGCAATAATTTTTTGTGAACTGCATCTTTAAGAGGTTTGGTGCACTGTGGGCGGGGCTACAGCCCTTGGTGCTTCCATGCACCGCCCCGCTTAGTGCAGAGCACCGCCTCAATAGGCATGAACGTTAGCTGCTTATCACTACAAAGGACCAGATGAATATTCATAGAGAGGGGTGGATAGGTGCACCAAGAGCGATAGTCCAGCCCCCAGTGCACCAGACCGCCTAATTAGCAGATTTATAGAATGGAAATTGCAGGGAAAAAAACAAAACAGCTGGTTAAGACTTTACTTGCTGTTAATTTCCCTTTAATGTAAAATAAACTTGTTAGCCTTATGATGTGTATTTTACCTATGCATCTCTTTACGTGACTGCAATGTATTTACTATGTATAAACAAACTCTAAGGGGTTTCTGGACTTTTCTATTCATAACCTGATATCTGATTGCTGGAGGCCGACGTCTGTCCGATCAACCACAGTGCCAGAAGCTCTAGTGGCCGTGTCTGATTACTATAGCAGCTCCCACTAAAATTAACAGGTAACCCAGCACAATGACTACACAACGACGGCAGCTGAACCTTCTGACTCTGATCGCCCTGTATTTCTGGGCATAACAGTTCAACAACACACTGATAGCCTATCCCAAGGACAGGCCATTAAACAGGTAAGCACATTGCTTTCCAAAGAATATTTTTGATTCCAGTGGTGTCAAAGGAAAAAGTAAAAAAGCAGACAGGAGGTGGTGCGCTAACTGGAAAAAAAAAGAAAAGTCCAACATTGTAGATAAAGAAGAAAAAAACGCACCAGACACTCACCAGCTCCTATACACAAAGCTTAATCCTTATTATTCCATTATGAAGCCATGTTCACATGGCGTAAGAGACCGGCCGTTCTGTGACCCAGCCGGGTCACAGAGCAGCCGGTCTCTGAAAAGATCATCCCAGCCGGTATCGCAGTACCAGCGGATGATCTTTGCGCCACAAAGTTCTGATACGGGCTCATCAGCGCACGCCCCTATCAGAACATGGAGCGTGCACTTGGTTTTCTGCGGCCGATGTTCAATAAATAGCGGCTGCAGAAAACTGATATGTCCGATGTTTGCGGTGCCGCTAGGGGTCCCGGCTGGAGCGTATACTATGTGATTACGCTCCGGCCGGAATCCCATAGACACCCGGCAAAGTATTTTCTCATATTAACTATCGGCAACAACGGCCGTAGAAATACGAAAAAATATCTTGTGTGAACATAGCCTTATCCAGTAGCTGGCTGGGAGACACAGTCCCCAGGGCGGGCAGCAGGGGGGTGGCGTGTTAAGAGGGATGGCACTTACATACTCTGTGGAATACACTTACTCAAACTGACAGGGCTTGGAATCCCAATGGATCTCGCTGTAGAACTCGCAGTAACTGCGGTAAGGGAGGAGTTCAGAGATTTTCTTATATTTTATGTATAATCTGATTTTATTGGCAACCATGCAAAAGAACAGATACACAATAAATCACACGCAATAAACTGCGACCTGCAAGTCGCATGGTGTCAGGTTTTCTAATATTGTAAAAGAATACAAATAGAAGCAGCTATCAATTATGGCATAATGCTGCTAGAGGTGCACATGGCACCAAACAGAACCAACAGTCAGCAAAAAGTAACATTGATGAATAGGCATGTAGGAAAAAAGAAAAAGGGAAGGGAAAAGAAAGACAAAGGGAAAACAAAGATGCAAAGAAGAGCAGAGGAAGGGAGGGGGATGGCAGGGGGAGGAGGATGACCACTACGGTCAGTGAGACTCGCCAATCCCAGAACCACAGAGTCTCCGGGTGTCAGGATTTAGCGGGTAAGAACAAGAAACTCCTCTGAATCCATGAACAAGCGCCAAGGAAACCATATTTTCTCAAATTTGTCAGATCGGTCATGGGCCTCAGCCACTAACTCTTCCATTCTGCCAAGGTCTCTAAGCTCACTCATCCATTCTGCCAGGGTAGGTACAAGGGGAGTCTTCCAGTGCCGGGGGATAACCATGCGAGCAGCAGTCAGAAAGTGTCGCAGGAGTCCCTTTTTGGACTTAGAGAGCGAACTCGGTAGTTTAGATAATAAAGTCAGTTGAGGAGAGTTGACAACAGTCTGTCTAGAGTACGCATTGTAGATTCCCAAGACTTTGTCCCAGAAGTCACGGATCCCCGGGCAAGCCCACCAAATGTGCAACATATCACCAGCCTCCGTTAGGCACCGCCAGCAGCGATCCGAAGCCTCAGGGAACATTTTATGCAAGGTGACCGGGCAGTAATACCACCTCGAGATAATTTTGTAGTTCTTTTCCTTAGCTTTAGCAGCCATGGAAACGCCGTGGGTTAGTTCGCAAATCTTCTGGACAGACTGTGAATCAAAAGAGGTGTTGAGGTCGGCTTCCCATTTATCAAAGAAAGAAGCTCTGTCAGGGTTAGCGGTACCGATCAAGATCTGGTAAATAACTGAGATGCAATGCGGAATGGCAGATGTGGAGACCACTAGGTTATCGAAGTCAGTGAGTGCCGGGTTGTAAGTGTCCCGTGGGAAGAGGGTCTGAATGAAAGAGACCAACTGATTATGTTCCAGCCAGGACAGCCGACCTCTCGCAGACTGGGCTTGGAGAGAAGCCAAAGAAGAAACTGTCCTGCCCGTCATGCAGTCACGTATTCTAGGACTGACAGATCGGTCCCATAACAGGAACGTGTGTGTCTGCCATCCGGGCTGGAATTTCGGATTCTGGAGAATAGGGGAGAGCGGTCCAGGGGTAACAGATAACCCCCACTTAGCGACCCATCTATCCCAGACACAAAGTGTATGAGACATCAGAAAAGGGAAACCGGAGAAAACCTGACGGTCTTCAGGAAGTATCCAGGGAAGGACAGAGGGGTCAACCGGGCACAGGGAAAACATCAGGTCCACCCATCTCTTCAGACCTCTGCCGTGTACCCAGTCCAGGACCCCACGCAGAACCGCTGCCTCATGATAAGAGCGTAAATCAGGGAGACCCATGCCACCCAGGGATCTAGACTGCGTGAGAGTGGAGTATTTGATCCGTGGCCTGCTCTTGCCCCAGATAAATTTGGAGATGGCACGGCGCAGGGTCCTGAAAAAGGCCACCGGCACGACAATGGGTACAGTCTGGAAGATGTACAGCAGTTTTGGAAGGACATCCATTTTTACAATAGCCATCCGCCCAAACCAGGAAGCTGGTTTTAAGAAGTAGGAGGTCATTTCCGACAAGACCTTATTCAGCAGGGGAGTGTAATTCAAGGCAAAGAGAGAGCTAAGAGCGGAGGGGACTCTAACACCAAGATACGCAATAGAGTCCGCATGCCACTGAAAAGGAAAGGAGGCCCTGACCACACCAAATATCTCTTGTGGGATTGAGACGTTGAGACCCTCAGTTTTAGACAGGTTGACCTTAAAATTACTAAGGTCACCAAACCGCTGAAATTCCTGGAGAATGGAGGGAAGGGAAGTGATAGGAGAGGATATATATAGAAGCAGGTCGTCCGCATAGAGTGCCAATTTGTGGTGGTCCTGTCCAAATACTGCCCCCTGGATTGTAGGATTTCGCCGTAGGGCCACAGCCAGGTGTTCCATTGTGAGAATATAAAGCGTGGGAGACAAGGGACAACCCTGGCGTGTACCATTGTGAATCGTAAATGAGCTAGAGAGTATGCCATTGGCCCGAACACGAGCCGACGGGCAGGAGTACAACGCCATGATCTTATCTACAAATTGCGGTCCAAGTCCCACCCCTGCCAGAACCGACCGCAGGAATCCCCAATGCACTCTATCGAAAGCCTTTTCAGCGTCAACTGAGAGTAAGCACAGAGGGGATCCCGAACGGCCAGCCCACGACAGCAGCGAAAGCGTCCGAAGGGTATTGTCCCTCGCCTCCCTGCCCGGTACGAAACCAACCTGGTCGACATGGATGATTTGGGGGATAAGGAGACTCAGGCGAGTTGCCAGTACCTTAGCGTAGAGTTTGAGATCACAGTTAATGAGGGAAATAGGGCGGTAGTTTTTGCAGTATTTAGGATCCCTACCAGGTTTGGGCAGGACCACCACATGCGCCTCCAAGGACTGGCGAGGGAAGGGACAGGAAGCAGAAACGTCATTAAAGCACTCAGTCATAAACGGGACTAACAATTCCTTAAATGTTTTGAAAAACCCGGCCGTAAAGCCATCAGGCCCCGGACTCTTACCCCCTTTAGTGTTAGTAATGGCTGCCCGAAACTCATCCTCCGTGAGGGGAGCTTCCAGTTCCTCAGCCGACTCCGCAGGGACGGTAGGTAATGCCGTGTCTAGCAGATACGCGGATACCCTAGTCTCCAGTTCCTCCACTGGCAGCTCCGAGAAACGGCCCTTAGTATTATAGAGAGAGGAGAAATAGGAGCGAAAAAGAGCTGTGATTTCTTTGGGATTATGTACTGCCTTGCCCTGGTGATCAAGGAGACTAGGGATGTGCGTAACTTGCGTTCTCGGATGAATCAAGCGGGCCAAAGCTCTGCCGCTCTTATTGGCATGTTCATAGAGAAAGCTACGGTACCGTTCCTGCTGAGAGGAGGAGGACTGAGCAAGAGTATCTTTTAGTTGTTCCCTAGCCAGGGTCAGTGCGGTCCAGTTCTCATCAGTGGCATTCCGTTTATGGGCTGTGGAAAGTGCCTCAACCCGACCCAGCAACGCTACAATTTTTGCGCCTTTCTCTCTCTTAAGCCGAGCCCCATGCTGAATCAGAGTCCCCCTAACAACACATTTAAGAGCCTCCCATTGTAAAGGCAGGGGGGTGTCATCAGAAGCATGATCTCGCACGAAGTCCTGTATTGTCTGCGACACAGCCGCTTTGCATGCCACATCCCGAAGAAGCGCCTCATTCAGCCTCCACGACCATTCCCTGGGTACCAACCCCGGCAGTTGTAAGGACAAAAAGATAGGAGAATGATCCGACCACAGGGCAGTGCCTATGCTGGCCGCAGGGCTCAGAGTCAACGCAAACTGCGCCACAAAGAACATGTCCAGCCTCCCATATGTGCGATGTGCATCAGAATAATGGGTAAAATCCCTATCCTGAGGATGAAGGACTCTCCAAACATCAACCAGTTTATGTAGACTAAGGGTCGACCGCGCCAACGCACACTCAGAGCGCGGCACAGCGGTCCTGCCAGAGGAGGTATCCAGGGAAGGATCCATAACTAGGTTAAAGTCCCCACCCAGAATCAACAAACCGTCAATAAAGGTGGAGGCAGTCCTAAGTATAGCACGCAACGTACTACCCTGATTGGAGTTGGGAAGGTATATATTTCCAACAGTGTACACCCGGTTTTGTATCTCGATTTTGAGGAAAACATAACGTCCCTGAGGACAAACCAGAGTATCTAGCAATTTATGTGGCAGAGACTTATGCAAAGCAATGGAGACACCTTTGGATTTGGCAGTAGGATTAGTGCTGTGGGACCAGACATTGTAGTAATTGAGACGCAAGCGCGGAGTCTGTGAGGTCTTAAAATGCGTTTCCTGCAATAGTAAGATATGCACTTTTTGTCTATGCATAGAGTAGATAATTTGAGCCCGCTTCTGCGGGACATTCAGTCCTCTGACATTGAGAGATGCCAGCTTAATGTCCATCCCAGCCATCCCCCCACCTCAGGAGAAGACCCAAAGAGGGGAGAAAAGGAAAAAAAGAAAGTAGAATAAGAAAAAGAAAAATAGAGAGAAAGAAATAAAAGGAAAATCAAAGACACAGAGCAGAGGACTGAACCTGCAGTCGGAAATAGAAGGTTCCTAGAAGAGGAAAACCTCCGTATCCAGGTAGTAGCTACACTACCGGGAGAAAACCCAAATGGGTACAAGAACGCCAAAAGCGTCTTAAACTACTGAGAGACGGACTAACAGAGGAAGGTCTGCGAGTCCGCGACAGGGCACCAAAAATGAAAAACTCTAAGAAACTATACACCTTTCAGAAATGCAGGCAAAGAGAAAAAAAAAAGAAAAACATAAGCATAACAGAACCACTCTTGGTAGGCGGTCAGGTAAGGCCGCGATTCCCCTCCCCGCTTGGAGAGCACTCGATGTTGTGAACATAATATCTAGAGTAGGTACATATTAACTACACTGAACATAAACAAATCAGCAAGATAAAATAGCAACATATGTTAGCCAACAACAAAAAAGAAAGAAAAAGATACATCCTCGGCATGGAAGGCTATGTGAGGCATGCCGATGCCGGCTCCGCATAGCGTCCTCAATCATCCGGGGCAGCAGCTCCAGATGGGCGAACAGGTCTACCAGTAGGAAGTGGCAGCAGCGGATCCCAATCCGGCAAAGTTATATGAGGGAGATCCAATGCCGCCAGAAAAGCCGGTAAATCCTCTGGAGTGTGAAGCTCAACCCGCTTGCCATGTCTGCGAACCACCAGTTGGAATGGAAAGCCCCAGGAGTATGGTATATCACGCTCACGGAGCAGCTCCAGTAGAGGCTTGAGAGAACGTCGTTGGGACAGCGTAGCTCTGGACAGATCCTGAAGAAAAATCAATTGGGCTCCATCGAAGTCAACAAAGTCCATGTTGCGCACCGCTTTCATGAGCTCATCTTTTATTCTGTAATGATGGAGCCTACAGATCACGTCACGAGGCCTATTTACATCATGAGAGACCGGGCCCAATGTACGATGAGCTCTGTCAATTTCAAACTCCGCGCCTGGTGGACGTTTGAGGATGGAAGCGAATAAATCTTGGAGGGATGGGATGAGATCGTTTGCTCTAGTTGCTTCCGGTAACCCTCGGATACGGATGTTATTCCGGCGACTCCGATTTTCAGCATCATCATGGAGTCTGTAGAGGTGCCGGATCTGGCTCTCCTGAGTAGCAAGCGTAGCCTGAACATTATCTACAGTGGAGACCAAGGAGTTGTGGTCAGCTGCGACATCAGAAATTTTCGCCTCCAACGTATGGACCTCAGATTTAAGAGAATTCAATTCCTGCTTGTAGGAAGTTTCCAAGCGCTCCACAAACTTTTCCATATCCGAGCGTGTAGGGAGCAACTTCATGTATTCTTTCCAGTCCCATTCCATGCTGGCAGGCACGGGGTTAAGTGGTGCAGTGGAGGTCACAGGGTTAATGGGAGGCACAGTGTTCACATTAGTGCTGGGTGAGGTAGCACACGCAGGGTTAATGGAGGCAGCAGTGTTCATAGAGTTGCCAGATGAGGCAGCACACAGGGGATTACTGGTGAAAGCAGAGCTCCCGGGGTTAATTGGTGTAGCAGAGCCAGCACTGTCCTTTGCGCTGCCCCTAGTGGAGGAGAATGGTGGTGCAGCAGGAGAGAGGGAGGACATATTGCAGCCCAGATAATATTGTGTCTGCGGCAGGCAGGCTTCCTCAGCCTCCACAGACCGGGTATCCGTGATCTCCCGCTCCAGCGTCTCAGCCCCAAGGGAGACAGACGGCCGGGAAGTCAGCGGTGGCCGTGTAGAGAGAGAGTCAGCGGGGGCAGCGTCAGAGAGCTGGCAGGGAGCCGCAGCAGGTCCCACTCGGATGGGGCAGTGAGGACCCGGTGTCACAAGTGCGGGGGGCTCCGGGACCGGAGCACGTACCTCCTCCGTTGCCGGTAGCTGACCGTCTTCCGGGCTGAAGGAGCGTCTATCCGGGCAGGTACGCGCGGCGGCAGCGGACGCTCTAGTCACGCGAGAGCCGGGGAGTGTGGAGGCTCCAGGCCTATCTGCTAGGCCGCGGTTCGCGGCGGGGAAATACCGCTCTAGACTGCCGCGGGCGGGCCGGGAACGGGCAGAACTGGTGCTGGCTCTTGTCTTGCGTCGGCCACCCACCATTTGAGGGTGTCTAGGTGCCGATTAGGGGTGTAAATGGAGGCTGTTTGGCGCCCTGTCAGCGGAGCCTACAGAGAACGTGTCTTCACCCCTCCATAGCCAGGCCACGCCCCCCATTTTCTTATATTTTAAAATTTGTCAGGGGCGACAATTATAAGGAACAACTACTTACCTTTTCCTGTGACCACGCATTGCCGTGCCAGAAGGTCCAGGACTCCCGCCGGAAGGCATTTTCTCCCAAGTTGTGATGACATCATGACTAGTGGGGACAATGCCTGACCCAGCTCAGCCAATCAGCACCTGCAGCCATGTCCTGCCCCCATTTCAATCAGGCGGGTCATGACGTCGCCTGAGATGATCCCTGAAACTGGCGGGGGTTCCGGAGCGGTGGCTCAGCGCGGATTGGGGGTGGGTGACTAGTAGTGGTTGTCATGTGTTCCCCTTGCCCCTTCCATAAATAGTTGCAGTCCTGGACTTCTCCTTTAAGCCCTCTAGCTGTTGCAAGACTACAATTCCAATCATTCCTCTACAGAAAAACTTCTGGCTGTTCAGGCATGATGGAACTCTAGATTACTTCATATCTCAGACATGCACAAACCTTCCTATAAGGCATCCTTTAGTTATTTTGAGCCTCACATCACAGGGGCATGATTACTATATGGGGTAAGATGGAGACTAATAGAGCAATGGCCGTGCCCTGAAACAATTTCATATGAATGGACAACAAAAACAACAGTGCCCTCTAGTGTACCATAATATAACTGCAAAATGTACAGTGGACGCTGAATTGTCTGTGATGTCAATTGCTGATAGTTGGACTCTGTTATGGGCTCTTTACCCAATCACTTTTGTTTTAAGAACACAAAAAGCACCGCAAATTTCCAACAAAAAATAAATTTCCTTTCTTTTATGAGACCCCAAGGACACAAGCAATACTATTGACTTGTCCCTCCCAGGCCCAACCTCCCCCACCATGGGCCAGTTCCTCATGAAGGAGAACCATCTTGCCCCTAGACCTGTATCTTAGCCCAGAAGAGCCTCACACCTGGTCTGAGACCAAGGATCTACAATCTGTCCCTCTGCCAGCCCTGCCTCACATCATTTCCCATTAGGTTTAGCACCAGCACATGAGGTTCTCCCACAAGCTGTTCCAGCCGAACCACCTCCACCCATAAGCCCTCCCATACCTGGATAGCTTAGCCAATGCAGCATTACCTGAGCGCTCAAGAAGCCAAGCTGTTCCCAATTTCTTCTTACTTCATTTCTCTACCAGGCCCAATAGAAAGAAGAGGGTCCAGAGGGTGCATATCTATTTCATGTGTTGTCTCTGGTGCTGAACACAGAGATGAAGTAATTGTTGCATCTTTCTGTGTTGATAACTTTTGAACTGCGGACACAGGACTGCCTGCACATCACTCTCCACACATAATGGCATAGTTAAAGGGGTTGGCCACTTTATAGTAAAATTGCTCAGTGTACAGTTTTAGTAAGAAGTGTACTCACTGTATATACTGACAGCAGCTCTCTGTGTACTCACTGTATATACTGACAGCAGCTCCCTGTGTACTCACTGTATATACTGACAGCAGCTCTCTGTGTACTCACTGTATATACTGACAGCAGCTCCCTGTACTCACTGTATATATACTGACAGCAGCTCCCTGTGTACTCACTGTATATACTGACAGCAGCTCCCTGTACTCACTGTATATACTGACAGCAGCTCTCTGTGTACTCACTGTATATACTGACAGCAGCTCCCTGTACTCACTGTATATACTGACAGCAGCTCTCTGTGTACTCACTGTATATACTGACAGCAGCTCCCTGTGTACTCACTGTATATACCAACAGCTCTCTGTGTACTCACTGTATATACTGACAGTATCTCCCTGTGTACTCACTGTATATACTGACAGCAGCTCCCTGTGTACTCACTGTATATACTGACAGGGGCTCCTTGTGTACCTCATAGAGCTAATATCAGACTCCCCTCCTCCAGGATGGGCTGCCCTGCTCTGTGGTGTTTTGGTCCATAAGATGGCTGACATGGAGGAGCATGTGACCAGGCCCCGCCCCCCACTGAGCCTGTCTATGTCTATGGAGAACACAGTGGACAGGGCCTGGTCACATGCTCCTCCATGTCAGCCATTTTATGGACTGAAACAAAACAGAGCAGGGCAGCCCAGCCTGGTGAAGGGGAGTCTGAATTTAGCTCTATGAGGTACAGGGGGAGCTGCTGTCAGTATATACAGTGAGTACACAGGGAGCTGCTGTCAGTATATACAGTGAGCACACTAATACTTTGTACTGACCTATTTTACTATTATTTTAAGTGGCCAACCCCTTTAAGGATGGAGAGCTGCTCTACTGCACAGCGGCCACTAGATGGAAGCGCTGCCTAAATGTGCAATCTCTATACCTGCAATACCAGCGTCTTTCTGATCCTGACAGCTGCTCCTCTAGGAGATGGGCAGTGGATCCTGGTCCAGCATATTATCCCATGATCCCCCTAATGTTGTATCTTCACCCAGCAGATTGTATTCAGAGACTTATTTTGGTGGCAGCTCCTTCTCCAGGTTCTTTTGCAGTCTCCTGTAATGTCCATCCAGTAAAGTAGACCTGAATTATAATTTGCCTGTGAAGCCACAGATGTGCAGTGTGCGGAGGGCAGGTTGTGTACAGTCAAGTGACAAGAAAGGGGTGGGGCTTATTTGTGCAGATGCAGCTTGTACTGTGTCTGTGCCGCAGTGGGCTGCCCACCAATGTAATGGCAGCTAGTGGTGGTTATGGGCAGCATCTTGTCATAATATATCTTTACCCCTTTAAGCCTGCCTCCAAACGGATGCACGATTAAAAGAGAGCTTTCCTGTGGGGTAGGAGGCCACGAAGGGCAAGTATTGCTTTACCCCTCCTCAGCACTGCGGTACTAGATGATCCACTGATGGGCTAACAGAGGAGAGACGAATGGCGTAAAACCCAATCCAGCTGGCATCATACCAAAGATGTCTGGAGGCTGGAACTATTGCCAAAGGCAACTTTTTTTCCCAAGATTTCAGTTTTCCCTTTTCAAAAGAAAAAAATGCACAAAAGACTTATACCATTCGCTATACCCTTTGTCATTAAGGTCCTATGCAGCTCAAATTAATCACAGGTGCAAAATCAGGTGAAAACTTACCCTCTCAATAGAATTACTGGATGAACTCACCTTATTGTATCCTCAAATGCAAGCCACTTCCACCAACACACACACACACACACACACACACACACACACACACACGTGTAAGCAACTTGGGAGTAAAGCTAATGTACTGTATATTTTATTAAATGAAATAAAATTTTCTAACATTCCATTCTGGACAGGCTGCAGATTAAAAAATTTTTCTTTCCTTGCTAATTTTTGGATTGGGACCCTGTAATTTTTATGAACACCCCTGGAACCTATTGACTTTCTTGTACTGTGGGCTCTGCCCCACCCCCTTTAACCTATACAACAAAGTAAGAAATTTAGGAAGATATTTATTATAAAGAGAAGATCAATATTAATAAAAGGCACAATTATTAGATTAAAAATTAGCATCTGACCCAGAGACCTTTGATAACATATTGAAGGGAATCCGTCAGCTGCAATTGATGTTCCAAACTGCTGACACTCAAGGAGACACATGGTACCTTTCATATATACAGCTGTGCTTCCAGGATGTAGAAAAAAAAGCTTTTCTTATATAGTAAGAAGAGTCAAAGAGGCTTTACCAAACTCCTGAAGTGCAGCAAGCAGAAAAATCTCCTTACTCCCCCTCCCATCCCTGACCCTGCTGGGGACTCAGCTTCCAGGTGTCAATCAAGCAGGGAGGGGGAAAGAGGAGACATTCCAGCTTGCAGCTATTCAGGAGCTTGGGAAAGCCTTGTGACTCCCTTGCACCAGAGAGTAAAAGCATTTTCTATGTTCTGGAAGCACAGACAGGTATATGTAAGGTACCATGTGTCTCCTTGTCCTAACAGATCGATAGTTGTTAGATCAAGGAGACACACAGTACCTTTCCTATATCTAACAGTGTCAGCAGTTTGGAACATATATTACAGCTGACAGATTCCCTTTAAAGATCTAGTTAAGAAGAGTAGCTAAATGGTATGTTTTACATAAAATTTTTATTAAGTATACTTAAGTATATATATATTTTTTTTTTCATTATAAAATGCTGTTGGTAAAGAAACAATTTGCTTTGTATGTGCTGCAGTTAAAACGGATATAATTCACTTTAACAATAAACATAAATTTTTGCCATTTGATTTAGAGAGACTTTTCAATATAAAATAACATTTATAATTCAGAGAATCAAAAAGAACAGCGAACCAATGGCACATGAGCCACAAGAAGCCTTCACTTCAGCTTGGGCTCTAAGGAGGTTTAAAAGCCATTTACCCAAGTAGGACTGACTTCTCAAATGTGCCGAGTACCATGTAGAAACATCCAAAGTAAACCATGCCAATATTGCATTTGAATTGCTCGTGATAAAATAATCAGCATTCTCCCTTCTGTGTATTCTAGAATGCGACACATATGTGGGGGCAAGACATGGAGGAACATTTGTTGTGACTGGTCCCTGTCCAGCAGGGTCGGCACTCGGAAGGTTCATGCCAGCCTTGTACAAAGCGAGCTATGATATCCCTAGCAATTTTGTAAACCTCTTTTAGATATGTATTGCTTTACCAAAAATATAACGCTAACTTAAACCAAATCTTTAAGGCATCATACACATGAGCTGAATTAACTCCTTCAAAAAGACTCAAAAGAAGGCAGCCGGCGAGTTATTTACAGATTCAAGCAGTCTTCTGAGACCCCTTGGGCAGCAAGCTCTGCAATCACATTGTCTAGGTAGTTTGGATCCGGGTAGCCGTGTCCTGATATGTTAGAGTTCATTTCGGTCTTGTGATGGATTTCATTCCACACTACAGTGTCCGATTCGCCAGTCGTGCTGGAAACACCAATGGTGAAGATCAGGCGCCTGGCCCAGGCCAGTTTCAGAAGTTCCAGAACCTATCAGAAAAGAAAAACATACAAACTAAATGACAGCTGCCCTTAATCTGCAATTATTCTGATACTTACGGCTTGTCTATAGCGGACTCGTGTGCATTGATCTCTATACGAAGGCGCATAGACCCAAGGAGTTTCCTTCCTATAGATGCATATGTATTTATACATGTTACAGACACATATGAAAAGTTCTGATCGGTCAGAATCTGAGTGTTTAAATTCCCACCAACTGACTGGTCGGAGAAATAATACAATCAATCAATTTTCTAAACAGGTCTCTGCACCATGTTAAATTTTTTCTAATGACAGGCACTCTAAAGGGGTAGTCTGGGCGGGAGACCTTTTTTCACTATGGCCAGGGAGGGGGTGGATGAAAGCAATGGTGTCCACTTACCTGTAGTGTTCCATCACGCTGCTCCAGTCCCCGGTCGCTTCCTGGTCAAGACAAGACCCTTCAAGCCCGCTCAGCAATTTAGTGGCTGTAGTTGGGTTCCGCCTCTGCGGCTGAATGGCTGACCAGGCTTAAAACGTCATGTCTCAAGCCCCGTCTCCAGGAAGCGGTCAGGGACAGGAGCAGCGAGATGCAGGCTCCATCACTGGGACCAGGGAGGTAAGTGGACGTCGTTGATTTCATCCTATCCTTCCGGGGCCTCAGTGAAAAATGTCACCTGCGCAGAGTACCCCATTAATATATTTACACGTCAGTAAGTGGGAAACGTATTTATTAGAACAGCGTTTCACAGCAGAAAAAGTCTCAGTCTTATGTGATGACCAACAGCCGGATGATTTTGGTGGTAATGTATCGGTTTTGCAGGTAGACAACCCTGGTTTCATCCACATTGTCAGACTGTACTTCATAATATTACTGTAATCTTATTATATGAAAACCTAATCCGAGCTACAATAGATAAAAAGTCCATGGACTAACAACCACAACTCAGAAATTGTATAGGACTTACCAATCTTCCTTTATCATTGTTTGGAAGATAGCAGTGTCGAGGGAAGCCCCTGGCTGTGTACGGCTTTCCTGGGTTAGGATGTTCAGGTCCCTGCAAAAAATTGAAAAAAAAAAATTATATGGAATGGAATTTTTCCAATAGGTTAAAAAAAAATTAATCGGGAGTGCAGTTCACTTTATACTTTTGCATTATACAGAATTTAATGGCATGGGGAACACTGAATACTAGACATAGTTAATCCCTTAAAGGGATATTCCAAATTGGAAAAATGTAAACCAATCAACTTGCATGTTTTTACCACCTATTACCACTGATAGAAAGTTGTGTAGCTCTTCAGTGTGGTGTTGTCTCCCTCTTTCATGCATCATCTTCTGCTGTCTTAAGAGGCTTGGATGGATCTCGTCTCTGGCCACAACCCGAGTGATGTCACCAGAATTAAAGGGGTTTTTATAAAAACATAGCCACTTCCTTCCAGAAACAGCAACAGGCCTTATACACACGTGCCGTCCGAGGAAACCCTGTAGCGGAGTTCCTCCCCCGCAGGGCATCATCTACTAATATTATGATGGGAGTAGAACTCATAAGGCAAGGAACCATTTTTGCTGGACTGGTTTTGGGACGCCATGGTGAATATGCATACACCTAAGAAATTAATCTAGTGGTGTATTAAGAATGTTTCTCTCGATCCCACAGGTGTTTTCTATAACTTTAAGGGAAACTATCAGCAGGTTAGATGAATCTAACCGTATTGTGTACAGGGCGCTGAGGATGAAGGTACGTTTCTTACCTTCATCCTTGGCGCAGTTTTCGTGCTGTTTGTAGTTTAATTCAGCATCTAGTAAGACCGTTTGGAGCACTGGGGCCGGAGCTACCACCCCCAGAGGACTGATCCAGCCCGCCCCAGCCAGCCCCCTCCACTGATAATTAGAAGGGGCAGGCCTGCTGGGGGTGGATCAGTGCTCCAAATGACCATACTAGATGCAGGATTAAACTATAAACAGGGAAACTACACAGAGGATGAAGGCAAGTCTCTAACCTTCATCCTCAGCGCTCCATGCACAATAGGGAGCTATGAGCAAGTTACCTTCGTCTTACCAGCTGATAGAGCGCGCTGCAATCAGGAGAACATGGCAGCAGCGCAACCCACACCCCAGCCGCTCGCCAATTCTGACAATGTAGCCTCAGAATTAAATTGTGGGAATCTTTCAGCAGTGGAGACACGTTGTGATGATGGCATGTCAAAAAGTTATTTTCAGTTATTATCAATGCAGCTGTATGAGGGCTTGTTTTTTGGGGGACGAGTGTTTAATACCACCATTTTAGGTGCATATAGTGTGTTACTACAATTCCGCAAGTTTTTGAGTCTTTGTTTTAGAAGTGACATGTTGACTTTGACTTCACTCTGTAAACAATTACAGTGATACCAAATTAACATTGTTTTCTATATTATGACGACTTTTTAAAATTAATTTTACTACTTTTGCACAGTAAAAATACTTAAAGGGGTTACCCAAAGACTACACCTCATCACCTATCCAAAAGATAGATAATGTGTGCGGCGGGAGACATGTAATTGGGTTTCTAAGTGCTCCTTGTCTGTGTGCGCAGTGGTTGAGCGTGTACCATGTCGCTCCCTTCAAACTCTGACATAAATAAGTGTACAGGGCTCAGATATCTTAAATAATCCCATAGTAAGTGAATGAGACAGCAATATAACATGCATACTGATGATTCATTAACAAATGGCACTCAGGACCCTCATTTTTACATCTGGTTGGGGGTCACAGTTGTCTGACCCCCACTTATCCTCTGGATTTTTGGATACCCATATTTTTGAACAATAAAGGGCGTTAATAGGAAAGATGCAATTTTCTTTGTCCCTTTAGGGGACTTAAAGCTGTGATCCTCTGGTCACTGTTGTACAGCAGCACGCTATACAATGTTGGTTACATACCGAGAGCCTGGAGCGCGGCCGTGTTTTGACAGCCGTCTCCCACCAGCCATTGTGTGTGTTCAGCTTCTGAGCCCACCCGATCACCATTACATAAACAGTACATTACATCCTAGTGCGGTTAAAAGACGGATGTGACAATTTCACTACTAAACAAAGAATACCTGTATTCCATGACTAATGGTATACACAATGTGGATTGTGCCGCAGTCTTGATGGCCAGGCAAAGGTTGAGGGATTAGAAAAATGTCCATTTTTCCTTTCGGCTGCGTTCCAGTCTTTTCACCATATATTGTCTTGCACGCTGGACACTGCAAACTTCCATCCTGTGAAATAAATTTTTATTTTTTTTTGCAACACTTTATCGAGAATGTATATTATGCTGTGCAGGGACAATGCATGTTCCATATAATGAGGTATACAAAAAAGGAGGACACAAACCACAGTTCTGTATATAATGACATGCAAATTCCTAATGTACATTAAATATGGGAAATGCACATATACTGCTATTTCCCTTATATTAGTAGATCAGGCAGGCTTCAGAGTCTCTAAAAAACCATGACGTCACGAATTAGGTGTAATTCCTATGGAGTGTCCAGCAGGGGGGGCACTATATGTAGAAGTCTACGTAGTGTATGGTATATGCAACTGTATATAATGTAGTGTTAGGGACATTATCACAGGGACGCAAGGCATCTCTCTTTCTCCCTGTGCTGCCGATGACCAGGGAGATAGATGGCACCAAGCAGGGAGGGAGAGAAGTGCCCGTACATCTAACTACCTCCCCCCTCCCTCCCCTGTGTGTGGGACACATACACACTGTACTACTCCTCCCATCATCTGCTCATAGTATGAGCAGATGATGGGGGAGTAGTACCAGGCCGATCCCCATCCCCATAAACACCTCACATGCATACCTCTATCCACCACCTGACGGCATAACTCCTGCCCTAACCTGCTGATGGCTCCCTAGTGGGCATTGGGCGCTGAGGAGGAAGGTATGTATATTACCCTTATCCTCAGCACTGTTCTTGTGCTGTTAGCTGTAAAATCCTCTGCTGGGTAAGCAGTTAGGAGCACTGGGAGCAGGGCCGTCACCCCCAAGCACCGATCGGGCCCGCCCCCTACATTTAAAATCATTAGGGGGACAAATTGCTATGCAAGGGGGAAGGGGGGTCTACAGCCACAGTGACTTGCCCCTTCTAATGATTATCAATGGTGGGGGCAGGATTAGTGCCCCTAATGGCTTACCAGGCAAAGATTTCAGAACAAACAGCAAAAGGAACAGTGACGGGCATAAAGGTAACAGACATACCTTCCTCCTCAGCGCCCCGTGCCCACTAGGGAGCTATGTCTGTTACTTTTATGCCCGTCACTGTTCCTTTTGCTGTTTGTTCTGAAATCTTTGCCTGGTAAGCCATTAGGGGCACTGATCCTGCCCCCACCATTGATAATCATTAGAAGGGGCAAGTCACTGTGGCTGTAGACCCCCCTTCCCCCTTGCATAGCAATTTGTCCCCCTAATGATTTTAAATGGAGGGGGCGGGCCGGATCGGTGCTTGGGGGTAAACGGAATTAACCTGCTGATAGTTCCCCTTTAAATAAAAGGTTTATTACAAAGTAATATAACTTTATTAAAGCAATGTAATAAAACAAAATTTTTAGTCTCCGGAGTACCTCTTTAATAATGGTCCAAAGCCCAGAAGATTAAAACGTGACAACATATAGAAAATTCAAACTCCAATCTATTTATTAGGTTATATGTTGAAGAGGATGTACAATCAGGTACATCCTCTTTAATATGACCAACGGATAGAATGGCGCAGTCACAGGGAAGCCAATGCCGCGGTTCAAAAAACGGACGGGCTCCCATGTACGGCAACTTTCTATCCACAGGTGGTACATCCTCTTTAAGGTTTCTCCTTTTGGCGAGCTAGGTTAACAATTGTCCTAATTCTTTCTGTAACTTGCCCGCTACAGCTAGTAACTATCATCCATCCTTGTTGCACTTGCATTTATACAGCAGGTCACACATGACGAAGCCCATTACTTACTCTCACAGTCCTCATTACATGGAGAACAAACCATTTCTGTGTCATGTTTTTGGTCATTGTCCAAGTACACCAATAGGGCAATGTTAACAACTGAGCAATCTGGCGTCATTGTATACATAAAGCTTATAGATGTGGATTGGGAAGGAAAAAAAGAATTATTATTTTTGGCGTCTATGTTTTGCGGTGTAACATCCTACAAACACACACGGCTTATCCATGTGAGAACAGGGTGGTGGCAAACGCTCAAGAATCCTAATGTATGTACTCCATAAACCGGTTAGCCTAGTTTACACAAGGTTATGAGTACTACATAGAAAAAGGGTCTAAAGAACCAATTAAACAGGATAGATTACCTTGTTCCCACTGTTATACATTTCTAACATACAAAGCTGATGAAAAATGTGGCCGCACTTCTTCAGTTTCCCAACAGCAGTATCCTTGATGTTTTTGTTCACCGAGGAGTCGCTGTACCCAGATGCGGATGTCAGTGTTTCCATGCAGATTATACAATCCTTGAAATAAACAGCGCAAATAATTTTTACATAAGAAATTGTTTGTAATAAAAAGAGCAAAACACACACACACACACACACACACATATGTAGATAGATGGATAGATAGATAGATAGATAGATAGATAGGAGATAGATAGGAGATAGGAGATAGATAGATAGATAGATAGATAGATAGATAGATAGATAGATAGATAAGAGATAGATAGATAGATAGATAGATAGATAGGAGATAGATAGATAGATAGATAGATAGGAGATAGATAGGAGATAGATAGATAGATAGATAGATAGATAGATAGATAGGAGATAGATAGGAGATAGATAGATAGGAGATAGATAGGAGATAGATAGATAAGAGATAGATAAATAGATAGATAGATAGGAGATAGATAGATAGATAGATAGATAGGAGATAGATAGATAGATAGATAGATAGATAGATAGATAGATAGATAGATAGGAGATAGATAGATAGGAGATAGATAGATAGATAGATAGGAGATAGATAGGAGATATATAGATAGATAGGAGATAGATAGATAGATAGATAGATAGGAGATAGATAGATAGGAGATATATAGATAGATAGGAGATAGATAGATAGATAGATAGATAGGAGATAGATAGATAGGAGATATATAGATAGATAGATAGGAGATAGATAGATAGATAGATAGATAGATAGATAGATAGATAGATAGATAGATAGATAGATAGGAGATAGATAGGAGATATATAGATAGATAGGAGATAGATAGATAGATAGATAGATAGATAGATAGATAGATAGATAGATAGATAGGAGATAGATAGATAGATAGATACTCTACCTCTTCTGGTGGTTTCTGGAGGTTTTCCATGTATTTCTTCACAACTTGCTCAGGATCAGATGATGTTCCTACTATAAAAGCAATTCAATCAGACACGTACATGGCACATAATGGCTAAATATACATAAACTACACAGTTATGCACCAGATATCCACCAAACAATTAGGAAAATATAAATGGCAGCACAAAAAAGAAGGACGTAAAACCAAAAAGCTGCACTTCAGAGAATCTACCTATGTCCCATGGATTTATTGTTTTGTACGTTCGCCGATCGGTGTCGGTGCGGGGATCTCAGCGGAACAGTCTTTTTTTTTGGTTTAGTATTTCTCTACATCCTGGAGGCACACACATCTATGAAAGGTATCATGTGTCTTCTTGACCTGACAGCTAAGGGTCCTTTAACACAGACAGATTTTTGAAGCCAGAAACGGACTATAAACAGATAAAAAGCTAAGACTGAGATTTCTTTTCACTTCACATCCATCCCTGGCTTTGGCTTCAATATTTTGTCAGATAAATCTTTCAGCTATCTGTGTGTGTAAGAGGACCCTCTGGCTTTATTCAGACATTCATTTTCCCACCTGCGGCTACAGGGCAGGACCACAGATGTGCATCTGTGAGAAATTTTTGCACCATGGATTCCAGTCCTAACACATCCATAGCAAATACAGATGTATTTATGGTGCCATAGAAATTAATGGGACTGCATTCTGTCTCTAGCTGTGGACCCAGAGCTATAGAAATAAGTAGTGGATGTCTGTAAGGGGGTGAACCGTATCAGTTGTAATTTTCCTTCCAAACTGCTGACATATTAGCATCAATCTTAGAGGATAGCTACATGTACATCCCAACCACATCTGCTGAAAGTTGGTTCCAAGTTTCTACTATTCAGTAAAATATCTTCTCTCCTGATCTTTCCTACAACTAGTATCAGATTATGCACGTTGTTCCTGTGGTCAGCTGTTTAATTTAAATTTCTCTTAAGCTTTACTTAAAAGGAGAAGTCCAGCAAAAAAATTTTAAGAGTATTGTATGGCCCCCCAAAAGTTATACAAGTCACCAATATACACTTATTACGGGAGATGCACATAAAGTTTTTTTTTCCCTGCACTTACTACTGCAACAAGGCTTCACTTCCTGGATAACATGGTGATGTCACTTCCTGGATAGCGTGGTGATGTCACTTCCTGGATAACGTGGTGATGTCCCTTCCTGGATAGCGTGGTGATGTCCCTTCCTGGATAGCGTGGTGATGTCACTTCCTGGATAGCGTGGTGATGTCACTTCCTGGATAGCGTGGTGATGTCACTTCCTGGATAGCGTGGTGATGTCACTTCCTGGATAACGTGGTGATGTCCCTTCCTGGATAGCGTGGTGATGTCCCTTCCTGGATAGCGTGGTGATGTCCCTTCCTGGATAGCGTGGTGATGTCCCTTCCTGGATAGCGTGGTGATGTCACTTCCTGGATAGCGTGGTGATGTCACTTCCTGGATAGCGTGGTGATGTCACTTCCTGGATAGCGTGGTGATGTCACTTCCTGGATAGCGTGGTGATGTCACTTCCTGGATAGCGTGGTGATGTCCCTTCCTGGATAGCGTGCTGATGTCCCTTCCTGGATAGCGTGCTGATGTCCCTTCCTGGATAGCGTGGTGATGTCACTTCCTGGATAACATTATGATGTCACGACCCAACTGCCAGACGTATGTGGGCTGTGGCTGAAGTAGAGGATGATGGCAGGGGGATGCTCAGTGTCCCTCCAGTGCCCTGTGTCCCTCAGTGTCCCCCTGCCATCATCCTCTCCAGCAGCCACAGCCCGCACAGCTCTGGGAGTCGGTCGTGACCATATTATGCAGGAAGTGACATCGCCATGTTATCCAGGAAGTGAAGCCTTGATGCAGTAGTAAGTGCAGGGAAAAAAGCACTTTACAAGCATTTCCCATAATAAGTGTATGGGCGGGTTCACACTACGGAATTCTCGCGGAATTCCGTCAGCTGTCC
This sequence comes from Dendropsophus ebraccatus, assembly GCF_027789765.1. NCBI lineage: Eukaryota > Metazoa > Chordata > Amphibia > Anura > Hylidae > Dendropsophus > Dendropsophus ebraccatus. Next base: position 158,247,040 of record NC_091458.1, read on the forward strand.
GCCCGCACATCTGGGCGCCTTTCCGCCGGCCCCATAGACACCATTCTATGGGCCGGCGTATTCCGCTATACGCTGAAAGAAGTGTCATGTCACTTCTTTTAGCGTATAGCGGAATACGCCGGCCCATAGAATGGTGTCTATGGGGCCGGCGGAAAGGCGCCCAGATGTGCGGGCGGACAGCTGACGGAATTCCGCGGACATTGTCCGCGAGAATTCCATAGTGTGAACCCGCCCTATATTGGGGATTTGTATAACTTTTGGGGGAAGCACCAAGCGCGCGAAACAGCCTGTCACCACTTTATTTGAGTGGCTGCTCACAGCAGGTCCGTACTGTGTCCTTTTCATCTCTCCGATATGAAATAATAACGTTTATGAAGACTACTTCTGTGCAACTACTTCTTCATTACTACTAATATTTATGCTTGGACTACAATGCCTTCAGTTAGCACCATGTCATGTCTACGTTGGCCACTATTTTCTGATGCTGGCAATTGTATCGGACTTGTATCTGTAGCGCCGCCGTTTCTCGTTTCTTTTTGCTAAGAATGAGAGAAGTGCTGGCTCAGTCCTGTAAGCTAAACGTGGTCTTTCCACAACAGCTGCCGTCCATGCCAGTCTTAACCCTCCACTAAATGTAAGACTTGGGTATTGACAATGCTATTCTTCCATGTTTCTATGTAGTATGGGCTTATGAGACATAGGACACGCTCTCTAATATACAGCTATCATCTGCACTAGGTATTAATATAATGGCTTTGCTTACACCTTTTCTCTCGGTATATACTAATCCTGTTTCACCAGTTTGTGTCCCCATGACTGTAAGTAACATCCCTCCTTTATGTACAGAATAGTCTCAGCCTCCTAATTACTGGCGTCAGCAGATACTGAAGCAATATGAATACATGGTCTCCTGTCCGTCAACCAGAGAATGGACCCCAAGATTCTGTTCATGTCAGTACAGGGTGGCAGAGTTAGACACAAGGGGGCAAGCAAGCCAACCTTCTTATAGGCCAAGAGAGGCAGCTGCAGCAATCAACATGGCAAATCCTCAGGGGAGTACTAAAGGGGTATTCCGCTCAAACATAACTTTTGATATGTTGCTGCCCGTGGTGAGACTAACAATTCATTCCATACTTATCTATTTAGTCTCCTTCCCCCAATTCTGAGCAGCTGCTTTCTGCTGAAAACACAAAAATCAGTGTGTGAGCTCGGGTGTATTCTCTGTCTCCTCTTCCTCCCTTTGGAGATGGCTGATGTAAACAAGTCCCCGGCAGGCTGTATCTGCAACTTTGTAGCTTCTTTGTAATGCTGGGAGGATTCATTTAAGATCAAGTTTCTGATGAACTCACCGTGTTCATCTCTCCCAGCATTACAAAGTTGTAAATAGGGACTTGTTTACATCAGCTGTCTCAGAAGGGAGGGGGAGACAGAGAGAAAAGCTCGCACACAGATTTTTGTGTCTTCAGCAGAAAGCAGCAGCTGAGAACTGGGGGAAGGAGACTGAACATATAGTAAGTATGGAAGGAATTGTTAGTCTCACCATAAGCAGCAACATATCAAAAGTTAGGTTTGAGTGGAATACAAATATATGCAGTATTTCACACATTTCAGACAACATTAAGGACAACTCCGGCCAAAATGTATTTTGTAATAAGCTACTACATATGGACAAATAGACAAATTCCTAATGTACATTAATTATGGGAAATGCACATATACTGCTATTTCCCTTAATTTAGAAGATCAGGCAGGCTTCAGATTCTCTAAACACGTGACGAATCAGGTGTAATTCATATAAGGTGTCCACCAGGGGGCGCACTATATGTAGAAGTCTATGGAACTGTATGTAATGTAGGGGGCGGAGGTTGATGGGGGATCAGCCCTGGCACTACTCCCCCATCATCTGCTCATACTATGATCAGCCAGTGGTCGGCTCTTCATTACACAGGGAGATATTTGCGCAATTCTTTCAGATTGGGCACATAGGACCCAAAGGCCATGTCCGCTGTGGTGGTGGTGGGGGCACTAGAATCTATGGCACAAATCCACCGCTGACCATTAAATTTCTGCACTATTTGTGCAGTTTGATAGACCATGGACCTGCAAGCCAACCTTCCCAATTCTATGGGGTCACTCTCCATGTTGCTACCTGCTGCGGATTCTGCTTCATTACCTGACTGGGCACCTATTTTTTTTCTGCTTTGTGGATTTTGGATCAAGAATTTCAATGTCTGCAGATAGTACTAAGCTCTTTAAGGCAACGAACACAGTATAATATATTACAGAGGGATCTGTAATTTATTTCTTCTAGCACTTATCAGCTGCTGTATGTCCTGCAGGAAGTGGTGTATTTCTTCCAGTCTGACACAGTGCTCTCTGCTGCCACCTCTGTCCATGTCAGGAACTGTCCAGAGCAGCAGCAAATCCCCATAGAAAACCTCTCCTGCTCTGGACAGTTCCTGACATGGACAGAGGTGGCAGCAGAGAGCACTGTGTCAGACTGGAGAGAATACACCACTTCCTGCAGGATGTACAGCAGCTGATAAGTATATGAAGCCTGGAGATTTAAAATTTCAGTTAATGACAGATCTATGTAACTTTCTGAAACCAGTTTATTTAAAAGTAAACAATTTTTGACGGAGTAGCCCTTTAAAGGGGGAATCCAGATCCAAAAAAAATTAAAATTAATAATAATAATAATAATAATAATAATAATAATAAATGTTCAATACTTTGCTTTAGTAATGTTATATTACTCTGTAGTTAGAAGGAGAGTGAGTAGTTATAGCAGACAAAATATCAAATTGCGCAGTTCCCAACATGAACATTGGTGGCAGCAGAGGGGCCTGTGTTGCCCCATACTGCTGCCACTCAGACACTATATTTTACACAGTTCCAAAATTATAGCATAACCACAGCAACCATATCATTGTATTACATTCTGTGTCTTGTTAGAGAGCGGACATCACGGCACAAAATGGTGCCCCTTAAAATGCCACGGTAAAACTGTGTACGCTGCATGTAAACGGTCTGTGTGTGTCGTTCTCCCCATCGGCTTCACAGTGACACGCTTGGTGGTGGAGATCTCCTTGTTAATGATCCCAGGCCTGCCAAGGATGTCCGAGTACCCGGCCTGCAGCATGGCCGGGTACAACAGCTGTCAGCTATATGCAATACAATAGTAGTACAGCAGCCATCTGCTTATTACTTCTAATGTCCCCTTGTGGTACTAGTAAAAGATGATAATTGTGTATAATAATAATAATATTATTATTATTATTATTATTATTATTATTATTATTATTATTATTATTATTATTATTATTATTATTATTATTATTATTATTATTATTATTATTATTATTATTATTATTATTATTATTATTATTATTATTATTATTATTATTATTATTATTATTATTATTATTATTAATAATAATAATATATAATAATAATAATGTATAATAATAATAATAATGTATAATAATAATAATAATAAATAATAATAATAAATAATAATAACAACAACAACAACAATAATAATAATGCGTCTGTAAAGCTTGGTCCGTGCTAGCAGGTGACCCACAGGTGTGCAGCCCGCAATCACCGACCCTCAATGGGCCCAATTACTGTCCATACAGTACTACCGAAAACTGACATGTCAATTCTTCCAAGTGGAGAGAGGAGGCGCGCAAGCCCTTCCCATAGACTGCCAGTATGACACAGAGGCTGGTAGGATTCCACCGTGAAATTCCGCCAGTTTTACTCCGTGTGAACTGGCCCTAACATAGCTTCAATATATGAAAAATGAGGCAACTCTAATTTCTTTTGGAAGGGGTTATTGTATTGCCTATTCAGGACTCTGTGTGTGTGTGTATATCTGTGTGTGTGTGTATATATATCTGTGTGTGTGTGTGTATATATATCTGTGTGTGTGTGTGTATATATCTGTGTGTGTGTGTGTATATATCTGTGTGTGTGTGTATATATCTGTGTGTGTGTATATATCTGTGTGTGTGTATATATCTGTGTGTGTATATCTGTGTGTGTGTGTATATCTGTGTGTGTATATCTCTGTGTGTGTGTGTGTGTGTGTATCTGTGTGTGTGTGTGTGTGTATCTGTGTGTGTGTGTGTGTGTATCTGTGTGTGTGTGTGTGTGTATCTGTGTGTGTGTTTATGTGTATATCTGTGTGTGTGTTTATGTGTATATCTGTGTGTGTGTTGTTAAACGGTACTTGTCATTTAAAAAAAAAAATTCTTGAGGTCAGAAGTTTTGAGCACTTTTTGTCAATCTGCACACAGATGAGCGGTGATGAGAAATGATGACAGCCCCAGCGCTGCCGCTTGTTTTAAGGATTGTCAGAGGGGTCTCAGCAGCCGGACCCCCACAGATCTCAACTTAACAGGTTGCTAGGACAGGTCAGATGTTTTTATATTGATAATCTCACTGGACAAAATATTAGTCACCCAGGTGAGCAAGCACAGATGGGGCAGCGTCTGAGTCACATGGTGGACTGGGTGAGCACCGCCTCAACGTGATAAGCGGAGCAATCAGTCAGTTTGTGTCTAGCGGTAACTGTACGTAACCATGGGGTACATGTAAGGATGTGATAGAGTGGGGAAAAGGGGAAAAGAGAAGAGCTTCACGGCTTGTGGATCAAAACTGCTTCCAAACCTGACAGGAATTGCTGCAGTCAGAGAATAGACGTCCTTCCCAGCCTGTCAGCGAGCAAACATTGTGATAGGTTATCAAGGCCAGAGGCGGAGTTATGCAATATTAAAGGGGTTTTCCACTCAAACATAACTTTTGATATGTCGCTGCCCATGGTGAAACTAACAATTCCTTCCATACTCACAGTGAGCTCATCAGCAACTTTACCGGACAGTAACCCTCCCAGCATTACAAAGAAGCTACAATTTTGCAGATACAGTCAGTCAGGGACTTGTTTACATCAGCCGTCTCAGAAGGGAGGGGGGAGGCGGAGACAGAGAGAAAAGCTCACACAGATTTTTGTGTCTTCAGCAGAAAGCAGCAGCTCAGAACTGGGGGAAGGAGACTAAATAGATAATGAGTATGGAAGGCATTGTTAGTCTCACCATGGGCAGCAACATATCAAAAGTTATGTTCGAGCGGCCGTGTCACAGAATGCAGTACTGCAGTAACGGCCGGATGAACTTCATTTCTTTTGAATTGGAATGCGGGCACATTCGGGTGTACACTTGGGTGTGCCCGTGTTCCAATTAACCATTGCGGACAAAGGAATTGCACTTTACATTGTCTGCACTGTCAACTTCGTGTGGCCACTATTCCTTAAATAGCAACCGCACAAAATTAACACGTCTGTTTTAAGTGCGGCCGCATGGAACCCGGAGTGTCCGGAATTTCATAGAACACAATATCATTAGATGATTTCTTTATGGGTGAATATTTTTGTTCGGTGAGCTTACCTTTTAAATGTAAATTTTAGTTCTGAAGTCCCCCCCCCCCCCCAAAGTCCAGAACACACATTACATACTAGTCCCCATTTCCTCGTCTGAATAGTGAAGTCATATGCGACCTGCCAGAACAGACATGGAGAGCACATACAAACGCCAAGTTTTATCATGGTCGGTTTTAATGGAATCCGTCCGTTATTCCACCTAAAGTGTACCTGTCCTAATTTTAAACTATTGACATGGGTGTGGTCTCTGAACACACAGCTAACTGACTCCAGCATCATCAGCAGAATTATAAATGCGGCTCTGGGGGTATAAATTCTGTAGCACAATAAAGATTTAGCTAAATTAAAACTAGTTATGTCCAAAATAATCTCCTCTCCTACTTATGAGGTAGTGGGGGCTAAAGCTAAGGCTGCAGGTTTATTTATATTTGCACAGAATCTGCCAACAATGTTTTGGCCTGGATGGATTTTAACTCCTCCAAATCCTCCTTCTTTCCACCAGGAAACGTGTGCCAGGAGTGTGGGAACTGCTCATAACATACAGGTTTGGCCCTGGTTGGCAGGCGGAGGGTTTTCTAGGATCTGTAAATAGCATTAATGTATAATCTGCAGTTCTTGACATTGCAATGTTTGAGGATGAAAACCTGATTTAAAGGAAAAAAAAATCTTTTAAAATCAACTGGTGTCAGAAAGTTATACAGATTTGTAATTTACGTCTATTTAAAAATCTCAAGTCTTCCAGCTGCTGTATGTCCTGCAGAAAGTGCTGTATTCTCTCGAGTCTGACACAGTGCTCTCTGCTGCCACCTCTGTCCATGTCAGGAACTGTGTAGACCAGCAGCAGATCCCCATAGAAAACCTCTCCTGTTTTTGACAGTTCCGGACATGGACAGAGGTGGCAGCAGAGAGCGCTGTGTCAGACTGGAGAGAATACACCACTTCCTGCAGGACATGCAGCAGCTGATATAAGTACTGGAAGACTTGAAATGTCTAAATATAAGTAAATTACAAATCTATATATTTTTTCTCACTACTCAGCTCCAGGAAATAATTGGGGGGGGGGGGGGGGGGGGTCCACTACTCAGCTCCAGGATATATTGGGAGGGGTGGGGGGACACTACTCAGCTCCAGAATATAATGGGCAGGGGGGGGGGGGGAGTACTCAGTTACAATGGGGGGGGTTGGGGCAAACTACTTAGCTCCAGGATATAATAGGGATCTACTAAGCTCCAGGATATTATTGGGGGGGGGGGGGCGTGATAGGGGCTTAAGAGTACCAATCCTCTGCGGCAGCACTACCTAGAGGAGTAATCAAGGATAACACAGTGCCCATTCTAATCAATGGGTTATCTGTATAAAGCAGGCCAAGTTAGGACCTCCAGTGCAGGAGATAAGAGATGAGGATCCATTATATGGAACCCTTCTGTTACCTAAGGGTTTTCAAAAAGGGGTAAAACATCAGCAGTAAACCCTCCCAAACGTCTCCGGCTGTAGCTGTAGTGGTCCTGCCTTTACCCTCTCCCCCCTCCCCACTGTAAATTAACGTTGCTGCAGTGACGTTAATTTACGAGTGAGGATAACACAGGCGCAGGAGCTGTGCCTGTGTCATCCGTGGCAGGTCCCAGCTATCAGTGATAGACAGGGACCTGCCACAACTCTTCGCATCGGAGCCGCGCTTCGGTGCTGAGAGTTAAGCCTATAGATACTGCGGTCAGCAGGACTGCAGCATCTATAAGGCTTCTGACAGAGAATTCTCCCTCTACAGCAGTGATATTCAACCTTTTTTGAGCCGCAGCCCACTTTTTATACTTAAAAAATCTCGGGGCACATCAGCAACCAAAATGGCACAAAATTACACTAAAACAGTACATATTATACATATAGTTAATAATATAGATTCTATATGTATTTATACTCCCTCAGTGTGAAACCTGGGCCTGTTTTCTTCTCCCCCCCTGTGCTTCTCTCCACCATACTTCTCCCCCCTGCTTCTCTCCTGTGCTTCTCTCCACCATACTTCTCCCCCCTGCTTCTCTCCTGTGCTTCTCTCCACCATACTACTCCACCCTGCTTCTCTCCTGTGCTTCTTATCACCATGCTTCTCTCCACCATGCTTCTCATCACCATACTTCTCTCATGTGCTTCTCTCCCCCATGCTTCTTTCCACCATCCCCAGGTTTCTCTCCCCCCCTTCCTCCGAGATGGTTGTGGCTGCTATCCGCCTCACCTACTGGCCGCCCGTAGGGCCGGGACGTGCTCCTCCAATCAGCAGAGACCGGGAGCGTGGTGCGCTGCACCACGCAACCGCCCACATTATAATCCGACACTGATCGCTGCGCATTGCCGGGGAACAAAACACAGGGGCACCATAGTTTGGGGGACTTTCTCCGCAGCACACCCGACCATGTGTTGAAAACCACTGTTCTACAGGGCAGAATTCTCTGTCCGGTGTCCATCGGGGCTCTGCGAAGTAATCGCAGAGCCCTGATGGTAGCCATGGAAACCAGAAGCCTCAGGCTTCCGGTTTCCTGGCTACGGAGGCCGGCGGAGGCGTTGGGGGAGGAAGGGAAGCAGGGCGCGCGGTCGTGCTATCTGCCCCCTTCCCTCTCTCCCCTGCTGCTGTCACAAGATTGTAACAGCAGCAGGGGACAGAGGAGAGGGGGCAGACATAGCGACATCAGCTTATGGGATCATTATGATCCCATATGCTGATTTCCAAATACGACCTGGGCATTGATGTATCAATGACCCCAGGTCATGAAAGGGTTAAGAAATTATTATGTCATCTGTCACCCAAGAGTAAAAGGGAGGACTTCACTTTTTAAAGAGGCACTGTTGTAAAAAAAAATTTTTTTTAAATCAACAGGGGTGTGATGGTGATCGCAGACAGTTTTGCCATAGACTATTTTTAAGTTTTTAAATCAAGGTTATATATGGCCACTAGGTATCTCCCTTCACTGAGCATGTGTACAGTAACTGCACGCCCAGATTCAGTAGGAGAGAATCCTGGGGGGCTTGCATTGTATGGTCAGCTCTCCTGTCACACAGCACCAAAACCTCTGTGACAGTGACATTACACAGACAGAGCATTGTCTCCTGGTAAGCTGCACAGGTGATAATATAGATAGCAAAAGTTAATATAATTAACTAATTAATTAGTTATTCAAGTTAATTGCCCTCAGGTGATATACAACCTGCATGAGTAATCGTAACTTCTTTTTCTTCTCGGTTATACTGTTGGTATGAGCACCAACTCAGGTATAATTCCGCTTCTTACCATGAAATCTAACCAGCACTGTCAGCAGTTTGAGGAAATCTAAATTGCTGACAGACTCCCCAGTCAGCATTAAAAGAGTCAGATTAATAATAAATGCAAGGAGGGCAGGAACAAAGATTTTTAAATTTAGGGACAGTTTAAAAGATCCCTTTAAGCCGAAAAACCATTTACTGCTTATTCGATGAGAACGTGAGCACGAAAAAGGACAAACGTTTGAGGCCGTGCAGTATAAGGCTGGGTTCACACTACGTATATTTCAGGCAGTATTGTGGTCCTCATATTGCAAACAAAACCAGGAGTGGATTGAAAACACAGAAAGGCTCTGTTCACACAATGTTGAAATTGAGTGGATGGCCGCCATATAATGGCAAATATTTGCTGTTATTTTAGAACAACGGCTGTTATATTGAAATAATGGCCGTTATTTACTGTTATATGGCGGCCATCCACTCAATTTCAACGTTGTGTGACCAGAGCCTTTCTGTGTTTTTAATCCACTCCTGGTTTTGGTTGCTATGAGGACCACAATACTGACTGAAATATACGTAGTGTGAACCGAGCCTAAAGGTTAAAATAACTTAAAAAAAAAAAAAAATTTAAAGAAAAGATTAAAAAAAGGAGGAGTGGGAAATGGTTGATAAACTACCTTTCTTTGGCATTTTCCTCAATCTCCTAACTGAGTTTTTATCACGTTTACTGGCCGCGTGTGGCGGGTTGGTGGGTGCAGAGGTAAGACGTATGGGGAGCCCAGCCGCAGACATCAGAATAGCCGTCATGCCTAGGTATAACATGAAAATCCACATGCAAAAAAAAAAAGGAAACAATGGGGAGGGTAGGAAACAAAAATAATATAACACAAATGAAACAAATGCTAAATAAAATATGCAGGAAATGTCATATAGAACAAAATATGCAAAAAATTTATAAAGAAAAAAATGAGCTTCTTATAAAAACACATGCTGAAGCTGAGATGTATCATGTCGACTGGATTCATGCAAACTTGGGCTGGAAATTGGTGTATGCATAAAAAACTACGTGAAATGAAATACAACTTGAAAGGTAGTTTTTAACTCAACACAACAGTTTAGTAATTGTTGTTGTTTTACTTTTTCATTTTGTTTTTTTAAAGACTTTTCAAAGTTTTTCAAAACCAATACCCAGAAGAAAAAAAAAAAAAAAAACGCCCCATAAACAAATTAAAAATTAAAAATAATAATATCCATAAAAAAAAGATGCTGTCTAACCCCACACTTTAGAGCAGGCATGATGGGAACCTTCGTCCCTCCAGCTGTTATAGAAAGTGCACAGCAAGCAGACCAGACTCAGCAGGGTCCTATCATGCGCTATAGGCAGAGAAATATAAAAGGATGTAAACAAAGCATTACAGACAGGTTGTAGTTTAGTTGCATTCAGAGATACAGCCAGGGGTTAATTGAAGCCAATGTTAACAGCTACAATGAGAGAAAGAATTTGTATTAACCTCTATGGAAAGTGTGAGCCATTAAAGAGGATATCTAGCATGGGGGGGGGGAGCCATTTTGTTTTTAAGTCTGCAACAACAGAAAGAGAGCGATGCAGCAGGTGGTGAATCCTAAGCTTGGTGGGGGTGATTAGGAATCTTAGGCGGCATTATGTTGGAGGGGGTGGGACGACCAGCATGTTTATAAACACCCATATAAATCATATTCCCACAGCCTCCTAACCACCCAGAGCTTAGCATTCTCACACACTTTTTTTTAACCATTTGAATATTAAAAGAAAAAGTACCACAAAAAAAAAAATCACCGGGGGGCTAACATAATAGAGAAAGTATACTTACCCGTCCCCAGATATCATAAGTCATTTTTGGCTGGCATGTCACTGCCCGGATGAAGGATTGTCCGCTAAGCCAGTCAGTGACTGCAGCAGTGTCCCGTCCTAGTCACTGATTGGCTGAGCAGGCAATCCATTATCCAAGTATGTGACATTTCAGTAGCAGGAGCTCCAGAAGGCCACTGCTGGGGCACAGGGATGGGTAAGTATACTTTATTATGTTCCTGTAACCCCCCCAAACCGCTGTGTTTTTTTTGCGTGGGACTTCTCTAAGTGAAATGTGCACATAATCAACTAATCTGTAACGCCTATATCCTGAGAACCATGAGTTGCTGTCTGCCACACTTTTTTTTTTAAGACACATTAGATAAATCTGACCTACTGTAATTTGTACCAATTTCCATATAAGAGATGGTCATTACTTTTTGCAAAAAATTTTAACTCAAAGAATATTCATTTATACAAACACTCGTGAAGTCACGGTTCTGCCGTGTGGCCATTACTATAGGGTTTCTCTATAAAAGTTTTGCTACAATATTTTATAGCCAATCCTCTATCTTGTTTTCTCATACCCGTGTTCCTCATGTTTGTACATGGGTGAAATTGACTTCAATGTCTCATGCCGCTCTGTCACAGGCGAGATCAGGAGCATGTGACAGAAGGATTAGAGGCCAAGGTGTAGCTGAGCTTTAAATCCCCCTCACATGCCTGCCATCCAGGCCGTGGCAGAGAAGAGCTGTAAGTGCCTGCGTGCCGTCTGCTGCGGGCAGAGGGAGGGCTGCTGCATTCTTGTTTCTAGCAGATTGAAGCTATAAATGCCATCGTAACACAGGAACAACTAAAGCAGGAAGTAATGTGTGAATACTCCCCAATCAGTGCAACCTGCAATAATATCAGAAAGCGGTGCAATCTCTGTGCCAACGCTGGACGGCAAGAGGATACGCGGAACCTCATGTATCATGAATATCACAGTGGAACATTAGCCGTGTAACCTGTAGCCACCACAGCCCACATGTCAGCTTTGGCTGGTTTCAATGGGCAACAAGGTGAAGATCAGAAGGATCTGAGTTAGCTATGATTTGTGAAACAAAGCGGCCCGATAATAGGAGGCTGGGCACGGTCTGATGAATTATGTTGGGTCTTATACTGGACATGGGCTTTGCTCACTTGGTAAAGGGGTTGAACCAAGATGTACTATGAATAGAAAGGAAGCTGTCAGGGGCAGTGACGTGTTCTGGGAAGGTCTCTGCTTGCAGACCCGATGTCCTGGAAATCATGTGGATGCCACTTTGACATGTACCACCTCCCTATACATTTCTGCAGTCGGAGTACGCCCTTCATGGCAACGGCCCCTTTCAGCAGAAAATATGTGACCTGCCACACTGAAAAATATATTTGTTCAGTATTATTTTGTGGAACATGACGAAAAATTAAGTTGTTGACTTTGCCTCCAAATTTCCCATATGTCAATCTGATCAAGCATTTGAGGTATGTACGGGAAAAGCAAGTGATCCATGGAGGCCCCACCTCACAAGTACCAGAACTTAAAGGGAACCTGTCACCCTGGCTGCCGGGGTGAAGCCCGCCCAACCCCCTGGTGGAGCCCCTTATACTTGCCCCTTCCTCGAAGTCCCGGACCCGGTCCCTCCGCCGAGAAATCCCCGTTGGAAGCCGCGGGCTCACCAGAGATGGGCCCGATGCCCATAGAGAATGACTGGAGCAGTCATTCTCTATGGGCGTATGACTTGTCTCTGGTAAGCGCGCCTCTTCCAACGGGGATCTCTCGGTGGTGGGACCGGGTCCGGGACTTCGGGGAAGAGGCAAGTATAAGGGGCTTCACCAGAGGGTCGGGAGGGCTTCACCCCGGCAGCCGGGGTGACAGGTTCCCTTTTAAGGCTATGGACACCTTTGTACCGATATTTTTTTTTTACCATTGTTGATAAGTCTCCTGAATGCAAAATAAAAAAGTCCTTGAAATAGTCCTTCAATAGCAGCAATCCCCCATTTAGCAGCTACTAAAGGTTAGATAGCTAGAGGTTAGACACCAGTTCAGATGGTAGATTGAGGGGAGAGTAAGCTTGGAGGGTGGCTCACACAGGCTGTAGAAGGAGGGGAGAGCAAATACAGGGCAGCTATAAGGGAGAAGCATATCACAATGTCTACAAGTGTAAAAAAGAAAATAAAGCCCATACAGAAAACTAAAGAAGCAGGAGTAAGAGTTATAGAAAATAAAAATTCAAAGCAAGAATAAAGATTCTTTCAAATGATGCCCAAGGCGTTTGAATGATGCGCTATTATAGTGCTACCACAAGAAGACTTAAGAAGTAATAAAAAAAAAGGTACTCTGGTATAAGAAAATTGTATTTAAATAAAACTATCACCCAAAAATATATACGTTATAATATATTAGTATCACTAATAGTGCGGGCTTCAGTGTGATTTTGCTTGGTTCACATCTGACAGGAAATTGTAAAATTGAAGAATTGCAAAATGTGTATTGTCTACAGCTCCTTGGCTCCTCCCCCTCTCCCAACAACGCATCATCCTCTGATGTCACAGGAGGCTCGGCGGGATCTTGTCTTAAAGCTCTAAATCCTCCCCGTTTTGTGAGAGCAGATGGGACGGGATGCTACCCGCTTTTGCAGCAGGTTTACCTTTTTACCTGATGTTGGAGTAGCCCTTTAGTGTTTGTTTAAGTCTACAGTTGATTTCATGCTGAGCATATGGCAGCAGATCCGCCGTTCCTATCAGAATCTAGAGCTCTGCAATCTCGCAGCAGATTTTAAAGCGACTCTGCACCCACAATCTTACGGAAAGCTGCTTTAATTCCAAGATCTGTCCTGGGGTCCGTTTGGCAGGTGATGCAGTTATTGTCGTAAAAAAGCTATTTTAAAATTGCAGCCTCGTGCCCTACAGGCGTATCTGTGCCCTAACTGTGCACCTCCTCTCCTCCCCACCCTCTTTATCATTAGGAATGCTCCAGGCAGATTGCCTCCTATTCCCCACCTGTGGCAGCCCGGCACATGGGCTGGATCGTTAAGGACCTGTGAAATGTTCAAACAGAAGTAAATGTTCCAAAGGCATTCCTAATGATGAAGAGGGTGGGGAGGAGGGACGGAGGGGTGGTGCAAAGTTAGGGCACAGATACGCCCGTAGGGCATGAGGCTGCAATTTTAAAGTAACTTTATGACAATAACTGCATCACCTGCCAAACCGACCGCAGGACAGATGTTGGCAGCTATCCGAAGGTACAAGTGGTTTTGGGGGGGGGGGGGGGGGGGGGGGGGTCAGATTGTGGGTACAGAGTCGCTTTAATTCCGTTGCCAGAATGTAGCGTCAAGTTTCTTTAACTAATTCTATGCCCCCTCCTGCTTATCCTGGTCCCGGCTCACTGTCAGTCCCTTCAGCCAATCACTACGCCGTACTGCCACAGCCAGTGATTGGCTGAGTGGGCCATCACCAAGCCAGGATGGGGAGAAGCAGACGGGAGCGTGCCTGAGGAACAGGAGTGGGCAAGCACAGAGTCTATTATTTTAACCTGCCCGTTATAGAATTAAAGAAACTTGCCACCAAATTCTAGCAACTAACTTAAAATGGCTGCCATATGCCAAATTGGATTTGCTGCCGTATACACAGTGTAAAATCTACTGCGGATACGTTAGGTGTGAACGCTCCCTAAAGGAGTACTTACTTCAAAGAGTCAGGGCCATTTAGGTGGCAAGAAGAAACCTTCATATATTAAACATGAGGTCTTAATGTTATGCCTGACTAGTATAAAGAATAAATAGCTGAAATGCAACCTAGAAATGCATCATCGCGTTTAACGTGCAGGGACGTAACAGTGCAGTTTAGTAGATGCAAATATTAGGCAAGCAAACGTTTACTAAAGGAATAGAAAGAAGGAGCACATGTTAAAGAAAGCAAAAATAGTACGACACTGCTTACATATAAGGCACACATAAGGCCTGCTCGTTCACACCCGTATCACTGCTTATGTCGTTTTTGTGATGGAGCGGCTATTACCAGATTTCTTATGGATTATAGTTTGATTTTGATTTCTTTCTTTACACCAGGCAGGATGGTGCAAAATACTACACTAACAGAAACCTGACCAAAAAGAACTAACAAGTCTGAACAGGACCTTACTGAGAAGATGCTTTAATGTAAAGAGCATCACATACAATAAGATCTACATGTTTAGAACCTAGAAGCTTCTACCGACAATAGTACTTTACCTGCAATAGCCTGTTTCAAGGAACTGTTCTTCGGATTCTGTACAGGAAGGGATGGTACGCTAAAAAGCCAAAATTGAAACAAAAATTAAAGTTACCAAAAAGAACTAAACTTCTGCCTCTACTTTTATTTGTTTCAAACAATTAAAGAAAACCCTAAACCTATAAAGCCTCCTCACAAAGATAAGAGACCCGAGAAGACCAGAGACTGCAGGATAACTTTCATACATTGACACATTTTAGTATAACTGCAATAGCACAGCAAGGATCAGTTAGATCGGCGACTCAAATATGGTGCTCCTGGACTGGATGGTATCAGGGGGGGGGCAAAATAAATGGCATTACCAAGATTGCCAAGACCCCCATTGATTGATAGAATGAAGGGGCAGACGCACAAACTCTGCCTCTTCATCTCCGTCTCACTGCTAAAGTAGTAGTCGATGGAATTATAATGGAGTCCTATCGAACTCTCATGGTAATCGCTGTACTGGAAGTTCCACAGGCCCCCCATTATAATTCCACTGACAGCTACTTTGGCAGTGAGACGGCGATGAAGAGGCAGTCAATGGAATTATAATGGGTGGCTATAGAATTTCCAGTACAGCGATTACCACGAGTTCCATAGGACTCCATTATAATTCCATCGACTGCTACTTTAGCAGTGAGACGGAGATGAAGAGGCAGAGGGCACACTGCTGCAAGTATCTGCCCCTTCATTCTAGTGATCGTCAGGGGTCTCAGCACCCGAACCGACTGATAGAAACCTCTGACATGTCGCTATGAGTTTGTTTAAATGAAAGTTACCCTTTGGTACCTGAGGGACAACCCTCCTAACCTAGCTGTGGCAGTAAGGGCATAATGCCAGCCGATACATTATGTAACAAAGCATCAAACAGTAAGTGTTTACCTTATTCCATTAGTAGAAGAAGGAGGAGGAGGTCCAAGAAACTGCATCCCGTTGGCAGAGGAAGGACCAGGAAACTGCATTGATGTTGATGGGGGTAACCAAGTGCTGTTAAGCTTAGGTGCTGACTTTGCACTACTCATTGTCGGTTTTGAATACGGTAGGTAAACAGCACTAGTGTTAGATGTCCGACTGGTGTTAGCATTATTTGAGGAAGTAGACAAGTTAATCATTGAATGTCTATACCGAACAGGCATGGGTCCTGCACCACTATTTGCAAGACACTGGTGGCAGGCACAGGCAGAGGATTTATGTGCGGGTCCCACCTTCGTAGTCACTGGATAAGCCTTATCAAGACGTCTCTGGACTTGCCGCTGAAAACCAGTGACTTGATTTGTTTGAACAAGCCTGAGAAAGTCAACATGGTAGCAGAGTCCAAATACTCCAAGATCTATAGATTGTGTGCCCTTGCTAAAGTTTTCCTCTAGATAGATGCAAATTTGAGTCTCGTATGACGTCCAACAGCCATCGTCATTCATCCATTCCCAACAGATTCCCTTGGCCGGTGCCGAGTCTAATGGATAAAGGCTTTTCCGCACATTCCGCATGGTTCCTAAGGGAGAAAAAAAAGTGAATGTCAGTGATGTCTTTATATTACACATTACTGTTATATATATATATTATATATTATATATAAAGATCGATGGAATGATGTACAAACTACTACGTGCCATGTACTGCCCGGAGAGGGTACAGAGAGGGACCAATTAATGAAAGGTTTTTATTTTAAAGGGGAACTTATCAGCAGGTTAGCCAAATCTAACCTGCTGATAGCCCCCTACAACGCCAGGGACGCAGGGGAGGAATGTAAGGGTCTTGCCTTTCTCCTCGGTGCTGGTGCCACACTGTTAGTCGGTGTAAACTCCACTTCGGAGAAGCGCAGGACCTGCGCCGAGGAGGAAGGTAAGACACATACCTTCATCCTCAGCGTCCCCGGCTCTATAGGGGGCTATCAGCAGGTTAGAAAATCTAACCTGCTGATAGATTCCCTTTAAAGTTCTCTTAAGTGCATGCAGACAATATAAGGTTTATAGCCAAGGGTGGAGGGGCAGGACCCAGGGCCATGATGTATGTTGAAGCCAGATGAAAAAGGACTTCAGGTGCAATGGTGGCACAGGGAGGGGTAAGTACACTTTTTTGGATTTAGTTCACACACACTCTTGCCTTCCTGTATTTTTTTAAATTTTCCTCTTTAAGTGTAAATTTTCTGGTATAAGGTGCACCAGACTTTGGTGTATCTCCAGACTTGGAAATCCACTCCAACGAGAGAGAAGAGTTGAGTGTGATCTGTTGGGGTCCTGATAGCCACACCGCTCATGTATGCCCAAGGCCAGCGATGTAAACGGGAGAGAAGGCAAGGACTTTTACGCAAACTGAACCAAACACCTGATATACAAGAATAGTAAATTGTTCTGGAGGGAGGCACTACAGGACAGCTGCTCGGTGTATGCACTTCAGTAATATGAGGATTTTACCAGTGACATGTCCTCAGACTGGTTGGATCTTCCAGCTATTCACACACTGCAGATATGTGTATGTTGTAAATATTGTACACCTAGGCCATTATAATTTGGTTACCCAAAATCTAGGGCTCACGGTCATGTCCTCAGCATCGGTAGCATTCTCATGCACATCTACTGAGAGGTACTAAGGGCAGAAGAGTCTGACACCTGATTTCCACTGTCCTTTCCATCACATTTTAATCAGCTTTATAATAATACAGTACTCTGAGCAGCTCACCCTAACCTCCTCTCTCTCGCTCTCCCGAAAAATACTACATCTCTCATATATACATTTGACAAAATGTTATTTTTGTGGCATGGATCAATGGAGTTGTGGATGAAACGCACTATATATTCTCTCTCTTATAAGGAGATACATTGCCAGAAAATGGCTGCAAGCATTGGGATTGTACCTGATCGTATAATAGAAACGATTTGGCTTTATCGGTGGGCAAATGTGAAAAGAACGAGGATGTCTCATGTGAGGGGGCTGAGTTGCTTCGATTCTGTCATAACTCAAAGTAAGAGAGACCAAGGCACTTACATAACCTGTGCAAATAGGGTGCGACCCATTCTATTATCAGTATCAAAATTTTTATTCTTCATTAAAGGGGAAAAATGTATACATAGCCATGCTGCTAGGGCTGCGAGGGACATGTTAGTGATGTATACTTACCTGTCCTGCTCCCCCACCGCTGCCAGTATGTGGGCCGCCCGCAAGCTTTTCATGACGTCCCATTCCAATAGGAAATAGCCAATCTGCATTGACTCCATGCTGAGCGGCCATTTCCGGTGGAGGCTGCATGTCACGTTTTCAAAATGCTGACAGCGGTGCAGAGCGGCCGGCCCTGCAACCAAGGGCAGTGTCCCCAAACAACCCCTTTAATGATGTGACAGAACACAGCAGACACCAAAAATGGGCCCATAGACTTTATACTCATGCTGGCCAAAGCCACCTCCAGAGACCCCACTGACAGATGATGTCGGTGAACATAAGGATCAGAGTTATGGAATTGTCTTGCCCGACCCCTGTGCTTGAGAGAGAAGCCAAAGTCATAGCAGTGTGCCTACAGCTTAAATCAGCTTGTGAAAAAGCGGCCTTGTCGGCAATGAGCGTTCCTGCAGCAAAGCGGGATGGGCAAATATACACGGCTATTATGTTCCCCGTTGCCCTGGCATTATTGCAAGTTAGCAGTTGGCAAAACTACCAAGGAAATTTCACTAAATGCTGGTGTGTAAACTTCACATGCAAGTGTAGACATCATACAAAATGGCCGGGATCAGCGCCATGAAAAAAAAAATACAGGATTCCCTGATGAGTGCACAAAGCGCACAGTGTTTAGAGTGTGAAATGGTTCATTGCCCGTCCACGAATCTCCACTCCATGACCAATGTATGGAATAAAGGTCTACTTTTAACCAGTACAGGCGAGTACCACATTTTTATTATTCTACATCGTATTTATGCGATATACAGTCACATGTTGCACACCACCTGTAGGTCAATATTAAGCGGAGCCACAGAGGACTAGCAACGTCCAAATGTACTGCTATTGTGCAGATATCATACATGCCCCAGTGCATAGTGCCGGAATAGCTCTCTGCTGATGGTTTCTATGATCAGTGCCTATCCTACATAACATTTTACAGCATCATAAGAACGAGAGCATTATTGAGACTGAGTGCTCAGGGACATGGCCCAAGGATTTAGCACAGAAAGCTCATATTGGCCTGATTAATGTACATATGGTTGCATATACATCAATATTGCTAATTAAAGGAGAAGTCCGGCGAAAATTTTTATTATTGTATTGCCCTCCAAAGTTATACAAATCCCTAATATAGACTTATTGCAGGAAATGCTTATAAAGTGCTTTTCCCCTGCACTTACTACTGCATCAAGGCTTCACTTCCTGGATAACATGGTGACGTCACTTCCTGGATAACATGGTGATGTCACGACCCGACTCCCAGAGCAGTGCGGGCTGTGGCTGCTGGAGAGGATGATGGCAGGGGGATGCTCAGTGTCCCTACAGTGCCCTGTGTCCCTCAGTGTCCCCCTGCCATCATCCTTTCCAGCAGCCACAGCCCGCAAAGCTCTGGGAGCCGGGTCGTGACATCACCATGTTATCCAGGAAGTGACATCACCGTGTTATCCAGGAAGTGACATCACCATGTTATCCAGGAAGGGACATCACCAATACGCTACTTTAATAAAAATTTTCACCGGACTTCTCCTTTAATAACAGCGAAATCTGTGTGAGATATAAAAAGTTGTAAAAATTAATGAACAACAAGCATATTATGAAGTTTCTGTGTTTTCAGTGAGAATATATATCAGGCAGCACCAGTTAAATAGTAATAATGCCAGATAAATGGATTCAGTGTTTCTGGGAATAAATAGATTTGTAAGACGGCCAAATTATTGAAATTCATTTGACTACTTGCCCAGCCCAAGATGAACGAATACATAAATATCTTATTGGCTTTCTATACTTTCAATAAACACAGTACAGCATACCCCAAAGGTATAGATTACAGCTCCTACAATGGACTCTTATATGAAGAACCCGGATTCTTGCCTGAAACAAATTAACAATCCCAAATGTAAAATCTAAACCAAGATGCACACAGACAGTTTTCTTGGCACGTTTCACAGGTTCTCATTACTTCAGAACTGCAGATGTGATGCAGAATTTCCCATCATTGTTGTTAGTGCAATGGTGTATGGCAGCTAATATCCAAGCTTACTCAGCTTCTTCAGTGAAATAGCTGAGGCTACTACTTACTATTCCCAGGGCTCATCCTTCAGACACCTGTTTATAGAACAACCTGGCATGAAGAAGCACGCTTGGGAGTGTGCGAAACAGGCCATCTCCCCTTCACTCTTCCTTGCCCTCGTACCTGTTTATGATATGAATAAATCATCTCCTTATTGGAGATTGGAAGTGGTGAGTGACTCGCATTTATTTACTTTTTTTTGTTCATTAAAACAGCATATCCACAATGCACAGGTAAGGCAGCAATTATTTTATAAAGAGATCAAGATTTAGGCCTTCATTTTTTTAACTCCCGTCCTAATGTTCTAATGTTGTACAGGTGACTGCCAGACCAGTAAAGCTTAGACGGTCACACTGCAGAGCTCTTCTTCAGAGTTCACCAACAGGATGTGGTTGTTATTATTGCCTGCCATGCTCCACATATAGTAAAGCTGTAGCAAAGTTCCTGTAAATTAATCTACAACACGGTACATTGTCACCCGCTACCCCACCGCTGCAGAGATACAGAGTCTGCATGAATCAGAACAGATCCTGGCAACATAAAATTTTATTACATACAAAACTAAAGAAAATCTGCAGTTAGCAAATTATTAAGAGAAAGAAAAGGAACAAAACTAAAAATCAGTGAAATATAGATGGTAAAGAATATCAGGCAAATTCAGCTCCCCGGAGAACGTCCCATTAGACTGCCATTCAGCCGAGTCCTATTAATATGATAACTGTACACACTATAACAGTGCTGAGATGCAGAAATATGGGCACCGCAGCAATATCAATAGAGTCAATTAAAATCTCTAATATAAGGTTTATGTATCACAGATCTATTTAACCCTTTGCCTCCTCGCCATAACGAGAACGTTTTTACTTTTCCCTCCACAGGGCTGGTTGGGATGTAATTTTTTTTCCGCTATGATCTCTAGATTTTATTAGTATTGTATTTGTGTAGACGGGAATTTTTTTATAGCTTTTTATTCATGTTAATGTATTAAAAAAAAAAAAAAAAATCTGTAATCCTTGCGTATTTTCCTTTTTCGTTCACAATGCGGGAATAATATTGATCAGGCAATTATGCATGCCACCATACATAGGCTTATTATGGGATAGTTATTTATTATGGGATGGATTTATTTATATTTAAAAAGGCTTACCCAACCTTATTCTTTATGGATCTGTGGACGTTAATTCGACAAATTTAACGGATGTTCCCATAGACTTCCATGGGACAATCTGCGTTGCAATTATGTTCGGTACTAGAGCTTGGCGGTAATTTTTTCAGATCTGTAAAACATGGATTACGGATCCATAAAACTACGGACAGTGCGAACAGCCCAACAGAAATCAATGGGCCCTAAATTTGTCCATAATCGCGAATGCGCAATCCATGTGAATGTAGCCTGCCAGTGTCTGCCAAGCAGAGAAGCAACACCACGTTGTTTGCCTCGGTTTTTTCCCATAAGGTGGGGTCAGTGACTACCCTGTGAAGAACTACGACTGTAAATAAAAGGAAACAAAAAAGTGCTGCAACATTAAACCTATAAGCGATCAGTCTGATCTCTCATATAATCCAGGTCGCCATAGACCGTATCCATACAAGTTGGCTCCATAATGATGCCTGCTGCATCTCACATGTCCGCCTTGTATATGCTTAGATACCATAGAGGAGAGGTGTGTATGTGACAGCCTTGCCACCCAATATTAACAGAATTTAACCAAGGGCGGTAACGAAAAGCCACGTTTCCTGTCGCAGTGTCAATTCCTAGTATACCAAACCACGAGGAAATCATCTTGTTTCTGTGTTTTTATAATCTGGTGGCCCAGGGATCTACTTCTACACAAGTATTTTCCTCTAAAATAAAACTACAAAGGTCTGAGGTTACATAATCTTGAGTTCTGCACCCCGTCTATTAACCCATCTGGTCACAGATACTTGAGAAGACGGCGATGAGTTTCTACGACCAATCGGTTATGTGGACAAGTTGTTTCCAACGACTGAGCCCAGACTGGTAACTGCAAATAGACTTCTAAATAAATTGCTAAAATACAATGGAAAGAAAGTTCCCTTTTCTACAAGACATCGTAGAATTTAGTTTATTTACTTTGAACGGCCATTGATAGCACTTTGTATATAATACATTTTAAACAGACAGTAGACGCTTCCCAGGAAGCTGATGAGAATAACAGGATGTAATATTTTTAACAAGCTAAGCAGCTGTACAAGAAGGATCCCGACAGCTGGACGTTCATCCATTTCCCTAACATTGTAGGTCCGGAGACAGATGAATCCAGGAGACAGAGTGACCTGGTTATTCTATATACCAGAGAAGAGGCCGAAACCTGAATTGATTCTACTGAATAAGATGGATCTTTATCAAATCTATTTGTTACATTCAAGTACTTTACTATTTTATTATAGTTAGAGAAAGGTTTTTTTCCCCCTCTACAATATACAGAAATAGAGCATGAGCTGGTTACCTGCGGCTGACAGTCCTTATCAAGGCTTTACTCTTCTTCTAATAATATCTTGTGTACAGCGGTTGCATTTACACCTATACAAGTGTCGTGTGCAAACAACTGTACGCTCTGAAAAAAAAATAAGGCTAGTGTAGGGCTATGCATTGGACCATTCCATGAAGCAAGGCCAGGAGGTTTACAGAGTATCGAAGGTGGACCCAACTACTAGGGACCTACAGGTGGGGAACCTGGTTATTTGGGATAAAACCTGCTGGGGGGGGGGGGGGGGGGGGGGGGCACTGGAGTAATCTGGCTACTATGAACACCTACCCACCCCAAAGAGGCAATTCCACCTTTTGGGACACTATGTCGGGAAAGAAAAGTAGGGAGCTAGAAGAATGCTGAGCTTGAAGAAACTGTAAGCCCAGATGTGGCGCATGTATGCGGATTTTCTTAGCATTTTGTGCTGCAACAGATCTACTGACAATTGTGGACTTCTGCCACAATTCTTTGACTATTTTTCCAAAAACTTTTCTTGACTGACTTCCACTTCCTGCGAAGTTAAAACCTTATTTAGCACATATGCAATGTGTTACGGCCTTTGGGGTCACTAAGTGGCAATTGATGGTTTAGTGGGATTTTTATTGTAGGTCCGGGCTGTATCCCTATTTTCCAGGTGGGACTCGGGCTGTCTCCACCTTCCCTCCATATCGGGAAGACAGCAGGTTTCAAATGCCGATGGTTCAGGTTCATACAAACCCAAACCTCGTCCCAGTTTGCTCATCTCTAGTCATTAGCTCTACAAGCCTGCCAGCTCACATTACTCTTGGCACTGCTCTCATCCCTATAGCTGTATTTTGCAATCTGCAATGGTGGGCTGTATAGGACACATTGCAGTCTATGGGCCAATGCACACAACCTTAAATGCCATGGTTCATACATTGACGGGGAGCCCAGACTGCAAAACAGTACAACCTGCACTTATATGGTTCATTTTGCGGTCTGGGCTCCACGGACTTTAATCCCCTTTACAAGCGCACGGTCCACAATTGTAGGCCGCACATCTATGGGCCATCTGCAGTCATAGACGGCGCCTTGGGTCTTGCTTTCGGATGTGTGAAGGAGGTCTTAGTATGCTCCTATACACCACTTTGATAACAGGACCGCATCGCACTGATTGGCTGAGCGGGACGTGAAGACGCCAGGAGCCCCGAGCATGGAGATGGTGATGTATACGCTCTGGTGGCGGGGGGTTAACAGGGCGGGCTGCTGACATACTCGCAGTGGGATGTCCATACCACTGGGAGTTTGTCTGCCCATAGAGTGTACAGGGCAGGGATCTGCAGCAAGAAGTGCTGGGG
Source organism: Dendropsophus ebraccatus (assembly GCF_027789765.1). Classification (NCBI taxonomy): domain Eukaryota; kingdom Metazoa; phylum Chordata; class Amphibia; order Anura; family Hylidae; genus Dendropsophus; species Dendropsophus ebraccatus. The sequence continues at coordinate 158,270,861 of NC_091458.1, forward strand.
AGGATGAAAGAAGTAACAAGCTCTCACCTCCTCCGCTCCAGCGCTGGTGCCAATATTCTGCAGCTCTGGTCTCCCAGTCCCGGATGCTTCCGGGGGTGTGATGTGTTAGGCCTGCTCAGCTAGTCAGCAGCTGAGGCAGGACCCCGCTATGGCTGCAGACTGGCTGAGCGGGCCTAACGCGTCATGTGCGGGTCTCCACTCAGACGTAGAAGCGTCTGGGGGACCGGAGCTGTGGGATACTGGCACCAGTGCTGGAGCGGGGGAGGCGAGAGTAATAGTTTTTTTTATACTGTAGATTAGAACAAGCGTTTACACAATGAGGTTTTTAAGTGGATCCCTGGAGGCGCTCTTATTATATGAATATAAGCCTTGTGCTTTCATATGTCACAGAGTCTGTCTCTTTAACTGGATTACTCAGAGTTCGGGGGAGGAAAAAAAAACAAACACTTTCTTGACATACCGAGATGCTTAAAATGGGTTATGAATTGCAAAGTTACTTAACAGGAGTTTGATAGAACTGATAGAGAGGTGTAACTGCAGAATGCCACGTAACTTGTAATTATCACCTAGATGGTCCTTATAACCTGGAACACTCGGCCATAACCCTCTGTATCACACATGATCATCACTGGTAACGTGGCACATGGCTTTTAAAAGGATTCATAACTAGTGACCCACACCTGGCAACGCACAATGGATGAATAAAAATGAATGAACGATAACTTGGACACATATGGATTTTTTTTAGTATGCAATAAAAATTCACTCTATGCTGAATCTTCCCTTGTAGCGGGGTTACATAAATATCCAGTACTTGTTATCGCTTCCTGTGGGCCACGTGATTTGTACCATTAACAGTCTACAGGTGGCAAAAAGTAGCCTCCTCATGGGACCTTTTACATGGGACGATTATTGTCCTGTGTAAAAGACAAAGGCAAAGATGAACAAGCAAATACTTGTTGGTTAGCAAGTTGCATCTTTAAAGGGGTAAATCAGTCTAAATGTTTTCCTTTCAAATCAACTGATGCCAGAAAGTGCCTGAGATTTGTAATGTACTTCTATTTAAAAATCTCCAGTCTTCCAGTACTTATCAGCTGCTGTATGTCCTGCAGGACATGGCATATTTTCTCGTGTGACACAGTGCTCTCTGCTGCCCCATCTGTACATGTCAGGTACTATCCAGAGCAGGAGATGTCCTATTGGGATTTGCTGCTGCTCTGGACAGTTCCTGATGCCGCTGACGTCAATGGGCTGCCCGAACAATCTAAAAGATCATTCTGGTGGCCCCTCCCACTGCTGCCAGATAGGCACAGGCAGCGAGTGTGGAAGAAGGGGGAAGGGAGCACTGAGCTGACAGGCCAGCCTTCTATTCCCCTGAAACATTGGGCTGCGCAATACTGCCTTAAAGGGAATCTGTCAGCTGTATTCATAATGCAAACCACTGACATTGTTAGATAGCTGTCAGGATAAGGAGACACATGGTACCTTTCATATATCTATTTGCGCTTCCAGAATGTGGAACAACGCTTTTATTCAACGCTTTCCGAGTCCCCAGCAGGGTCAGGTATGAAAGAGGGGAGTAGGGAGGTGTTACAGCTTGCTGCACTTCAGCAGCTCAGGAAAGCCCCTGACTCTTCATACTATAGAATAAAATCCACATCCTGGAAGCATAGATGGATTTATAAAAGGTAACATGAGTCTCCTTACCCTAAAGGCTATCTAGCAGTGTCAGCAGTTTGGAACATGAATTACAGTTGACAGATTCCCTTTAAAAAGGAGTACTTTGGCGCCCCCCCCCCCAAAAAAAAGGGGGGGGGGGAAGAGAGAAACAAGACACACAGCTGATAAACTTACCATCCCTCCAGTGACTATCGCCACTTGAATCTCCCGCCGGCCGTGTCCCCGTCATTGTCGCCCGCTGTCCTCAGATCTCCCTCACTTTCGGTTTGTGGAGCAGTGAATGGGAGAGAAAAGGCTGCTGGCCTCCCTCTTCAGTGGATGAGAGAGGAAAAGGCTGCTGGTGCACTTGCGCACCGGCAGCCTTTTCATTGGCTGGAGCGCATCACATGGCTTCTATCTTGCTCAGCCAATCATGGTTGAGCAACCTGGAAACCATGTGATGCACTCCAGCCAATGAAAAGGCTGCCGGTTCGCAAGTGCACCAGCAGCCTTTTCCTCTCCCGAAGAGGGAGAAGGCCAGGCCCACCCCCTGCTCTGACAACATCGACCCAAGATGGCGCCCAGGGGAAGAGGACAGGGTCGACAGTTATTTGGTACTTATACCTTATTTAACTTCCGGGAGAGGGGGGTGGGGACAGGGCCAGATGGCTTATTAACACACATTACAAAGTTATATACTTAGTAGTGTGTGTTAATTAAGCTTAAGAAAACTAACCGCCAGAGTACTCCTTTAAGTCTGCTAGTAGCTTCATAAAAACACTCAGTAGGTCTCTGTGTGAAAGTTTTTTTGTTAATCTAATATTTTTAATTTAATCTAATGTGATCGAATTCATCTACACAGCCCAGATTTGTGTAAACAGCCCATAGCAACCAATCACAGCTCGGCCTTTGTCTATGGTAATATAAAAGCTGTGCTGTGATTGGTTGCTGTGGGCGGTTTACACCAGTTTCTATTTTACACTTTGATAAATCTGGGTCAAAGTCTTAGCAGCCTGCGCAAATATTTTACATTGAAGAAACCAGGAACTAAGCGTCCAAATAGCTATAAACTATAGAAGAGGAAGGAAGCAGAAATATACTGTAAAGATGCATCATGTGTGTCAGTAGATGGAAAGACCCACAAAGCAGTATGTAACTTGCTCACTGCATGTCCGGTTAGGTTTTCCCCTATGTTAGATCAACATTTAATCAGATGCTGTAAGAGAGATTACTGGGTGCTGGAAGTCAATGTCCAGATGTTAGAGGAGTTATCCAGGCTTAGAAAAACATGGCCGCTTTCTTGTCCTTACCTTACGCTTTTCTTTTGTTGGATTGTGGTTCTGCAGCTCAGATCCACTGAAGTTTTAAGAGGTACTCTGGGCTGGGGTTATTTTTATTGTATGGCCGGGGAGGGGGTGGATATAGAAGCCGCCGGTCACTTACCTCCCCGGTCCCAGTGCTTCCTGGTCTGAGCTGCGGCTTGAGACGTGACGTCTTAAGGCAGCTCAGCCATTTAGCGGTCGTAGCGGAGTACCAACTCGGCTGCTAAATGGCTGAGCTGCCTTGAGACGTCATGTCACAATCCACAGCTCAGACCGGGACCCGGCGCTGGAACACGGGGAGGTAAGTGACCGGCGGCACCTATATCCACCCCTTCCCCGGCAGTACAATAAAAATAACCCCAGCCCAAAGTATCTCTTTAAGGGAATCTGTTGGACCTGTCATTCCGGCTGCCGGGGCAGAGCCCGTCTGAACCCCCTGGTAAAGCCCCAGATACTTTCCCCCCTCCTGGAAGTCCCGCTCCTGGACCCGGTCCGGGTGCAGAGACATCGCTGCCTGAAGCTGTGCGCATGTTATGCTAATCACTAACGATGAGTGCGACGTCCACAGAAAGTAACTGCTCCAGTCATCTACTATGGACGTCGGACTCATCTCTAGTGATCAGCATAGCGCGTGCACATCTCTGGGCAGTGATTTCTCAGCGCCAGGATCGGGACCTCCAGGAAGGGGTAAGTATCTGGGGCTCCACTGGGGGGGGGGGGGGGGGTGTCAGGCAGGCTCTGCCCCAGCAGCGGGGGTGACAGGTTCCCTTTTAATAAGTGTGGCAAAAACTAGTTAAAGTAATGCTGAAAAGATCAGTGTATCACTTACATCATTCTATTCAGCCGTTCTCCTAATATGCAGGAGAATAGGATTCTTCCAACACCCCTACCCCCGGCCTCCAGCTGCTGATTGACAGTCGACTGCCGCAGCTCACTGTTTGGCTGAGCGGGTTGTCAGGCCGCCAGCAGCCACAAAAGAAACTGGAACATGGACCGGGAATGTATGCACCAGGCCACGGGGGGTTAAGGGGGCTGCCGATTACATTTTTGCAGAGGGATGACATTTCTGCTGCGAGTATGCAATCCTATTAAAACTGACAGGAGGGAAATCGCAGCAGATTTCGCTGCAAACTCGCAGCATAAAATCTGCTACAAATCAGTTACTTGTGAGCTCATCCTTAACTGGTTTGCAGAGTTATGTTTACTTGTCCTCTATCCACAGGATAGGGGACAATGAGATCACGTGGTGGTCAGACCTCTGTGCCCGCTCCAGTGATCTCTAGAATAGCATCCCAAATCCTTTGTTTTTAATGGAGCCGCAGGTCGGCATGTGACCCGCAGCTCTATTCATTCTCTATGGAGCAGTCCAATATATGAGAGTACAACACTCAGTTATATCTGGCAACTCCATAGAAAGTGAAATGGCTGCTGCAAACCCCCCCCCCCCCCCCCCCCCCCCAAAAAAAAAAAAAAAAAAAAAAAGTCAGTGCGCCGTTCTAAAGATCCCCAGGGGGGGCACAGAGGTCGAACCCCTCATAATCTCATACCTGTCTCCTATTCTGTGGATACTGGACAAAGAAAAATAACTCACTATAAATAAATCACTTTAAAATTTAATATAACAATTTGAAAGACTTGGTTAGAATGGAAGTGCTCTCTACAAAGTTGACCTATAGGTGGAAATTATTGTAAACCATCTTCCCTATACATCAAGGATGCAATTCATGAGGGCATACATGTGTGATATTTCCTTTATAGTGATGAAGAATATAGAACAATGTCCCTCAGGAATGGAAACGAGCAACGCCTTGCTAAGTAATTGTATTCCAAGAAAGGATAGTCATGTCAAGAAATAACAAAAACAGGTACTGCACACCCATCCTAGAGGATGACACAAATTCCTCTATGTATTTCATATACACTTGACTGGCAGAAGAAAAATCCAGGAAAAAGCCTGCTCATAGGGTCCTATTACACGGAGCAATTCTTAACCACTAACGATAAACGATCGCAAACGAGATGGTTTAACGTTAACCTGAAAAACGTTTATCATATTACACAGAACGATGGTCGTTCGTTAGGATCGTTATTGTGATCGTTACTATGATCATTTACTCCCTCTAATCCCAGCAAAACAATGGACAATGTTGCAATTACACTGAACGATTAGTAAACAAATGCAGAACTTGAGCGAACGAATGTGGAATTTCAGCGAACGATTAACGATAATTTTAGGTTCAGATCTAAATCAAGGATTAACAACACAACCGATTTTTCGATCGCTGCCTGCAATTACGATTATCGTTTAAATACGAACCATATAACGATTTTTTGCACGATAATCGTCCCGTGTAATAGGGCCCTTAGAATTACTATTTTGCTGCCAGTTCCTTAAATACTTAGGATGCTATTACATGGAGCGATTTTTAATGATTGACAACTATAAAACGATCACAAACGAGATTGTTTATCGTTAACCTGAAATCGTTCACCATATTACACAGAACGATGGTCGTTACGATAGTTATCGCAATTGTTACTATGATCGTTTATTCCTTCTGATCCCAGCAAAACAATGAACAATGTGGAATTACACTGAACGATTAGTGAAAAAATGTGGAACTTGAGCAAACAAATGTGGAATTTTAGCGAACTATTAGCGATAATTTTAGGTTCAGATCTGAATCAACGATCAACTACATACAACCGATTTTTCGATCGTTGCCTGCAATTACACAGAACGATTATTGTTTAAATTCGAACGATATAATGATTTTTCGTCCTGTGTTATGGGGCCCTTAGAATTACTATTTTGCTGCCAGTTCCTTAAACACTTACAGTGAGGATGTGTCTTCATATAAAAGGGGTTGTCCAGACATTAATGAATTACACAAATATGAAGCATCAAAATAAAAAGCAAGGCATACTCACCTTTACCAAGCACCTGCAGCTGCTCCCAGTCTCTTTGTCACTGCTGCTGGTAACTGATGACGCATAAACTGACACACTCCGACTTGGGCGGTACACTGTTGGGGCTGAGCAGGGGGCTTATGCATCATCAGCTACTGTAAAATAGGGGTAAGAGGAGGATACGCTTCAGCTGAGGCGGCTCAGGAGAGGTGAGGTAAACCACCCAGTCACCTTTTTCCTGGTGTATGCTCTGCACGGCTGATGGGAGGCCAGGGAGCACACCAAGGCGGGGAGGAGGAGTGATCTATTCCTGTGATTGATATATTAGGATTTACCCCTGCTAACAGGCAGAAATCTACGCCTGCACCGGGGCATTATTACCTGAAGCATCACCCATACCTTATTGCTGCCCAAAGTAAAGCTGCCCAGCGATCAAACAGCACTTGTTTCAGTGTCACATTCAGCTCAGTCACTATACATTGTGCAATACATACTGGGGTAATGTGATGCACATCAGTGAAAAACACAGATGCAAAAGGGATGTAATCTCAGATGTTTTTTTTCATGGACCACGGAAGTAGACAACGGATTTAATCCAGCGGCCCTTGAAAATCACCGAATGTGAGAATGCAGCCTAAATGTTCCAATGTAAAAGGACCCTTACACCCATGTGACCAGGAAGCCTGTCTCTCTCTAGTGCCCGAGGCTGCCCGATCTCCTGAGAATCCCCAGTGATTAAGTTACCACAGTTTACACATTGACTTCTAATGGTTATGCCTCACCTACTTGAGTGGGCTCCCTGCCACAGCATGAATGTAGCTGTGCTTTAAAGTCCCATGGAAGGGCAGAAACTGCAGGCAGGCTGGTAGGGGCAGGAAAAGAATCAAGACCCGAACTCACCCATCCTTGTTCCTCTGATGTGCAGCTCCCAGGTCCCGCTGACAGCCGGATTTCAGCTTTACAAACCCGGCTTCACCAGCTGAAATGTCATGGCCCGGCTGAGCAATCGCCCAGTGTCCAATCCCAGTCACTGATTGGCTGGGTGGGCAATAAGTCAGCCGAAGGCGCGATGTTGCAGCTAGCAAAGCTGCAAGTCACAAGCTGATGTGAACAGGACCCAGGAGCTGTGCATCGGAGGCACGGGGATGGGTGAGTACATCTCTTTTTTTCCTACCCCCACCAGCCTGCCTGCAGATTTTGTCCTTCCATAGGACTTCTCCTTTAACATTCTGCCAATTCTTGTGAAAAGTAAAATATATAAGGACTAAATGGACTGTTTCCTTTTTAACTGAACAAAAAATAGTTACTGCTAAAGGTCCTTGCAAAGCAATCTCTGCAGAATGAAACGATCTAAACCGCATTGGTGCACACACACTTCAGAGTACTTCATTGCCTCGCAGGAAATCCCCGCAGTTCTCAGCTTTCAGTCTTGTTCAGGGGAATTTACAGTCATGCTTAGAATAAGGAGGCCAAACTGAAAAGGTCTTCTTTTACGTCTATAAAGCAGGACAGAAATTATAATATAGTAACATAATGAAGCCGCTGTTCCAGAGCTGTTGATATCCAGTTTTTCGAGCATCCAACAACAGGCATGCTGAGACATGTAGTTTCACATCACCGGCAGCTGCTTACAGCACAAGTAACATGAGCGTGGGACATTCACTGCTGCGTCTACCTTTGGCTCCTAAACTCAAAGCTTTAGAAATCAACAGTACAAGCTCTGTAATAGGTTTCTTTCTGTACTCTCTCTTACCTTCCCCCCCCCTCACTTATCTGTTCAATATAGAGATGAACGAACCTGGAGCATGCTGGAGTCCATCCGAACCCGAACTTTCGGCATTTGATTAGCGGTGGCTGCTGAAGTTGGATAAAGCCCTAAGGCTATGTGGAAAACATGGATAGTCATTGGCTGTATCCATGTTTTCCAGACAACCCTAGAGCTTTATCAAAGTTCAGCAGCCCCAGCTAATCAAATGCCGAACGTTCGGGTTCAGATGGACTCGAACCCGAACCCGGTTCGCTCATCTCTAGTTCAATATCAAGGCAACGTCGTCTAAATTACAGAGAACAGAGTGAAGACGGGTTTGCTGTGTCCATTATAACCTATGGAGGGGGGGCAAGTAAGCAGGAAGAGGAGACAACCAGACCTGCAGTTTGGAGACTGTCTGGCTACAGAAAACACTGGATTCACAGGTCAGACTTCTCTGTGCTGGTCTGGGAACTTGGTTAGAAAAGATGGCAGGATGTTACGCTGTTCTGGCTTCTATACTGCAAACTGCAGTACTGGTTCTCTCCTCTCCCTCAGCTCCTCCCCCCTCTATAGGTTATAATGGACACCGCAAAGCAACCTTCACTTTGCTTCTCTGCAACAGATAGGGGGAGCTGAAAAACAGCCTTGTCAGTAGGGAAAAAAAGCTATTTAGCCTAATAAAACCTATAACGTAGTTTCTTAAATAGCTTGCACTATTGATTTCTGCAAAGTTGTTTAAAAGTACATACACTTTTTTTGGTAACCAAAACCAGGAGTGGATTGAAAAAACAGAAAGGCTATGTTCACACACTGTTGAAATTGAAGTTGTCTGAATTGCCGCCATTTAATGGCAAATAACAGCAGCCCTGCAGTTCCTGACACAAATGTCGGTGGCAGCAGAGGGGCCTATGTCGCCCTTTTCTGCTGCATCTCAGTGGAAATTTACATATAAGGAAAAAGTAGTACACATTCAACTTAATTTATAATTCAAATTAATATAACTTTACTAAAGCAATGCATTAAAAGAAAACAAAAAAAAACAAACAAACAAAAAATCTTTACTCTCTGCAGTACCCTTTAAAGACGATTGATGAAAAATAAGTCTGCACATTCTTACCTGTGTCTTGGCGAAACTGTGTAAGGGTTGCAATATCAATAATGTACGGAGCCAACTTAGAATCAGCCTGTCCAAGCGCGATGCTATTGCTGTTCCCAAGTGCACGGGTATTTTTCTGTTGCTGGTAAGACTGCATGCATTGCTCAATGTAGTTGCTGACTATACTGCTGTACGGTTTCCATTTACCAAGTTCATCATGCCATTCCCAAACAGCTACCGCTAGAGACGCTGGATTCCATTGGCTTGCCACTGCAGGGGGTCCAGATGGGCCTGCAGCTCCCCCGTTTTGAGGTAGGCCTGCTGCCATTCTATACCACAGACTATTATTAGGTCAGAAAAAATGATACTACTGCTTATAAGGCCCTTTCAGGAACAGTAGTGGTTTCTTCATGTACCATCTTCTTGACCTGTTAAAAAAAAAAAAATAAAAATTGATTTATGGAACGGTCACATCAATTTCTGCAACAAAACTAAAGCATGTGACTATGGTCTTAGTGCAATGTATCATTAGGGAATGATTCATGGAGTACATGCAATAAAATAATCACTAATCCTAACATAACTATAGGCCACATTCACATGTTCAGTGATTTTTCTGGGCCGCAAAACCTCCCTCTATTTTTTCTCTGTGATCACGGATGTGATGTCAGCACAAGACTAAAAAGCTTCAGGAGACTGGACCTGGATACAGTAAGTATAGCTGTTATATAGCAGTCCTCAGGAGACTGGACCTGGATACAGTAAGTATAGCTGTTATATAGCAGCCTCCAGGAGACTGGACCTGGATACAGTAAGTATAGCTGTTATATAGCAGCCTTCAGGAGACTGGACCTGGATACAGTAAGTATAGCTGTTATATATTAGCCTTCAGGAGACTGGACCTGGATACAGTAAGTATAGCTGTTATATAGCAGCCTTCAGGAGACTGGACCTGAATACAGTAAGTATAGCTGTTATATAGCAGCCTCCAGGACACTGGACCTGGATACAGTAAGTATAGCTGCCATCAGGAGACTGGACCTGGATACAGTAAGTATAGCTGTTATATAGCAGCCTCCAGGACACTGGACCTGGATACAGTAAGTATAGCTGTTATATAGCTGCCATCAGGACACTGTACCTGGATACAGTAAGTATAGCTGTTATATAGCAGCCTCCAGGACACTGGACCTGGATACAGTAAGTATAGCTGTTATATAGCTGCCTTCAGGAGACTGGACCTGGATACAAGTAAGTGTAGCTTTGTTTTAAAGGGAACAAATCAGCACGATTATGCCGATATGGATACCAGCAGCACAATATAGATCTACTATGCAGCTACCCTAGCATACCAGCCGCATCTGTACCTTTACATCAGGGAAAAAGACGCTTTATTGCGGCGTGCCAGGCCAGGAGAGGGTTGCCAACTAATCATCTGGACAGAGAGCCGCCTGTGACTAGTCCCTGCTCTCTGCGGGGATGAGACACCTGTTAGTGGCTTCTCTGTCTGTCAATCATTCCTGCAGAGTGCAGAAAGTATGTGCAGCAATATGGACTCATGGACAAGGAAGTCATCTTTCTGTAAAGTCACCTGGCCTAGAAAGTGTATACAGGTACAGGTAGTGTGTGGAAACGAGGGACTTGTTTACAATACTGGGCAGTGTATAGTGTATGCATCAGCGCTCACTTCTGTGCACAGAATAAGGTGGCTGAGGGGTCAGCAGTGTTGCTGAACAAATATATCAACACATGTATGTATGTTTTAAATACATCAGGAAGTATATAGTTACATATATACAGTAATGGAGACAAAATAAAAAGAACTGCTGTAGTTGTGGATGTCTGCACTGCTGCATACTATACCTGTCAATTACAGCCTGTAAGGCCAGGGGCTCCCATACCTAGCAGGCCAGGGGTCATGTTACCACCTCCATAAGGAGACCACAAACGCCCACCCCAACCCTAGAGATGCAGCAATCGCTTCTGACCGCTGCAACTACAGGGTCAAAGTGTACCTGACCCCATCAGCATAAAATCCATTTGGCAGGTACTTTGCCATTGTGATCCAAGTGGGAGTGTGTTGAGGCAAGGGCAGCACTATAAAAAGTGCTGGATAGCCCCTTTAACCAAACTTGAAAAATTGACAACACATTGGACTTCCGCACTGAATGCACATGCAAATATGTGACCACTTCATAAATCTGGACCTATGTGTAAATTCAGTTTATGTTGTGGAGTTGCCTGAAACTAACACGGCCTGTTTCCCTCTGCCCCCCCACAACAACCATTGGTATCGGCGGGAAAAACAGACTGTATGCATTTCAGGCAGCTTGATACATCTGGCCCAACGTGAAGATAAGAATCATTCAACACTCTCCCCCAAATGGATAAAAGACGTGCGGCAAATCGGACCCAAGGAAACCCAGTCACACCTTGCTAAAAGCTGTGACTCTAAAACTACAACTCCCAGAAGGCCCTAAAAGACCCCTGAGGAAGTCCGGAACATGTGGGGCTCACTTGGACCTCATCCCACTCTCCCCCTATCCTTTACCCTGTTACCTATATTGGGTTCATCTCCTTACACTTCATTGGCCTTAGGTGTTTGTGTTGGTTTGCCATTTGTAATTGCTGCCACTCGACATGTATTTGTGACGTTTTGAGCAATGTCGCACCTCATGCACTTTGCATTTACTATACAGTTATTTGCACATTGTGGAGATTGGACCATTATTCACACATAGGGAGAGTTTATGTATTGTTTTTGGGATGCTGCCCTGGGATTTTTTTGTAGTCCACATTCCCATGGAGCTTAGTTTTTAAGTGTTTTTAACTTTGGAGGCAGGATAGGTGTTTTCTTGCATTTATTGTGTATTGTATTCTTAAAGGACAACTCCGGCGGGACCCCCCCCCCCAAAAAAAAACACAGACACACACAGACACCATACTCACCATCCCTCCGGTGACGATCGCCACTCCATTCGGCCGCCGTCCGCCTCACCGTCACCTGCGTCCGCCGTCCAGCGATGTCTCCTTCTTCCGGGTCCATGAGAGAGAAAAGGCTGCCAATGCGCTTGCGCACCGGCAGCCTTTTCATTGGCTGGAGCGCATCACATGGCTTCCAGCAAGCTCAGCCAATCAGGGCTGAGCAAGCTGGAAGCCATGTGATGCGCTCCAGCCAATGAAAAGGCTGCTGGTGCGCATGTGCACCAGCAGCCTTTTCTCTCCCATTCACTGTCAATGAAGACGCCGAGGAGGAAGAAGACCCGGACCGCCCCCCGGCTCTGACGTCACCCGACACCAGAGAAGAGGACCGTGACGACCGTAATAGGTAATGTATATATTCTTTAACTTCCGGGGTGGGGGGTCGGAAAGTGGGGGAAGGGGGCCAGACCGGGTATTTAACCACATTACAAAGTTATATAACTTTGTAATGTGTGTTAAATAAGCCAAAAAAAATTTTCGCCGGAGTTGTCCTTTAATATAGATTGTATAAATTTTCGCAATTCTACAGGTTTGCCGTTATAGTTTTATGACATACTCTTTATTCTTCGTCTTTGCGGTGGATATTGACTTCCTGCTTGTCTATATTGTGCAGACGATTAGTTAAGATTCAGGTTGTACACGTTCAGTGTTGTAGTACACAGCATGCCCTGAAAGTTGCACATTTGAAGTGGACTCAAAATGTAGGTAGCATTTCTGTCCCCATAAGTGTTGTCTGAGCCAGAAACAGTAAGGGTACTATTACATGGAACGATAAACGGCCCTATCTGGCCAATTATCGCTCCGTGTAATAAACACAACGATCAGCCGACGACAACAATCATCGGCTGATCGTTGATATAGGTTTGGACCTATAATTGTCGGGCACTGACCGCGCATCGCTATGTGTAATAACGGTGTGGGGACGGCAGCTGACGATTTGCAAACTGCATACATTACCTATCCATGGTCCAGGGCTTCTCTTGTGTTCTGCTTCTCCCCGGGTCCCATGTGCTGCAGCTTCAGAGCGGCCTGACTTAGCTGACAGGCCGCTCAGCCAATCACTGGCCACCGTGGTCCCGGCCAGTGATTGGCTGATCAGCCTGTCAGCTAAGACAGGTCGTTCTGAAGCTGCAGCGTGCGGGACCTGGTGAGAAGCAGAGCGCAAAAGAAGCCCTGGACCATGGATAGGTAATGTATGCAGTTTAAGCAAGGGCTGCAAGGACATCGGTAACAATGTCCATGCAGCACTTGTTAAACGATTATCGGGCCGTGTAAAAGTCCCAGTAAACGAGTGCCGATCTAGCAGATCACCGCTCGTTTACAGTTATTATCGGGCCATGTAATAGTACCCTTAGGAACTGGAAGGGCCTGCTCCATTAATTATCATTAGAAGGGACAAGCCCGCTGGTGGCAGATCGTTGCCATGGGGGTGGCACAATACTCCTAACGGTGCCCCAGTTCTTCAAGCGGTTTTACCAGACTGTGGAGTGGACGCTGAGGATGAAGGTAAGAGACATAACATCACTCTCAGTGCCTCCTGCGCAATAGGGACATATCAGCAGGTTAAATTCATCTAACTTGCTGTTAGTTCCCTTTTAAACTTGGCCTTAAAGGGGTAAGCCCCAGATTAAAGTGGTGTCACAAAGCAATGAAGGTAAAATCAGATGCATCAGATATATATATATATATTTATTATATATGGGAGAACAAATCTGTTTTTAGTAAATATTACACATCACTGCCCCACTTTTCTTCCCCATGTACCAGATCACTTCCTGGTTCCCTCTCTGACCTGTGACCCTGCTGTTACCAGGCAACAGAGTGGACACTTTCCCACACTCCCTCTTGCTGCCTGTGAAGTGAAAACCAACTGTCAGTACTAATGAGACAGATCATGTGACTGGGATTGAACTGAGCATGAGCAGCCCAACCTAATGGACGCCTGGCGGCCGTTACCGAGGGCAACAGGTAATCAAACTCCACAGGCAGACGAGTTTATATCTCACAAACGATACCTTGTAAGAAATGCTTATACTGATGCATTTAACATAATAAATCAGTATAGACAGCCCCTTTAATAGGTTTCCCCTCTCCTCCGGACGGGTGATAACTGCTGATTGGACGACCGAACAATAACAGAGATCAAATATCCCCAGGGTAAATGCAGCAGCAATGCAGCCGCAGCGTGTGCACCCGCTCTGTGGACTCCGACCAATCCGCTACTTATCACCCGTCCTGTCACTACGAGATCACTTTGTATCCTATATTAGATGACCCACGGCGGCTACCTGTACAGCTAGGACAATATATGAGTGTTTTTGTGTACTCACCCATAGACAGCTGACATAACAGCATGGACTGCCATCTGGGGCATCAGGGCTCTGTGTCAGTCAATGGATACTATGACAAGTGGTGTAGGCAGAAGAGCTGGCAGCCGCCCTTCCTCCAGTCTGCAGCACTTTACAAGTCTGGGAAGAAGTGATTCCACCCGGTGCCACCCAGGCAAGTCACCACCTGCCAGCCCCGACAGTCCCCGGGTGACTAACACACCGAGCAGCCCCGGCACTCACCACACGGCAGTGCCCGTCTCACCCCGGAGCTCCGGCACTCACCACACGGCAGTGCCCGTCTCCTCACCCCGGAGCTCCGGCACTCACCACACGGCAGTGCCCGTCTCCTCACCCCGGAGCTCCGGCACTCACCACACGGCAGTGCCCGTCTCCTCACCCCGGAGCTCCGGCACTCACCACACGGCAGTGCCCGTCTCACCCCGGAGCTCCGGCACTCACCACACGGCAGTGCCCGTCTCACTCGGAGCTCCGGCACTCACCACACGGCAGTGCCCGTCTCACCCCGGAGCTCCGGCACTCACCACACGGCAGTGCCCGTCTCACCCCCGAGCTCCAGCACTCACCACACGGCAGTGCCCGTCTCACTCGGAGCTCCGGCACTCACCACACGGCAGTGCCCGTCTCACCCCGGAGCTCCGGCACTCACCACACGGCAGTGCCCGTCTCACTCGGAGCTCCGGCACTCACCACACGGCGGTGCCCGTCTCACCCGGAGCTCCGGCACTCACCACACGGCAGTGCCCGTCTCACCCCGGAGCTCCGGCACTCACCACACGGCAGTGCCCGTCTCCTCACCCCGGAGCTCCGGCACTCACCACACAACTACTTCCCTAAACACTTGCAGCACTCACCAGGCACAGGCCGGACACTGCCGGGCGCTCTATGGAGGCTGAGGGGGCAGGCAGCCGTCTCACAGACACCGGGGCAGGAGCTGGAGCACTCACCTGAGCCGCGTCCCACGGCGCCGGGAACTGTCTGCTCTCTCCCTCACTCGGTGCTCGGCCGTGTCTAGAATGGAGCGGCACCTGGTAGCGGTGACGCAGGAGTCACGTGTTATCGAGCGGTCACGTGACGCCCCTCTGCCATTTCCGTCCTGCTCCGTACTCGGCCTGTGGTGACGGCGGGAGCGGGTGTGAGGCGATGCGGCGGGGTCACCGGTTACTGCCCGTGTACGCCTCTCCTCCTGACAGACAGTCCGTCAGCGATGTATCCTGTCAGGAAATGTCTCTCCCTCCATCTAGTGTCCGCTCAGTGTAATAACTTCCCTCACATGAGTTCGTACTCGTCTTTCTGTGGCCGTGTTCCCGCAACGTCTTGTTTTTGGCCATTTTAGAGCCGCTTTTTAGTACTCAAAATTCGGCCATATTATACAAAGTACTCCTGTGGTTTACTGTCACAAAGACGGCGGTAAAATGTCCAAAAAAGAAGTGCGGACATAGCCTTATGGTGCGTTTACACAGAACGATTATCGTTCGAATTTTCCAGATAACGATAGCATTTGAGCGATAATCGGCTCGTGTAAACACAGCGAACGATCAAGCGACGAGCGAGAAATCATTCATTTTGATCTTTCAACATGTTCTCAAATCGTCGTTTGTCGTTCGCTATAAATTCACAGATCGCTTCGTGTAAACAGTCTTTCAAAGATTCACCCTATGTGTGAGATGGGCTTAAGCGATCTTAAAAACTATCGCAATAACGATTTTTCTGACATGTTGTTCATGTAAACGCTGATCGTTATAAAAACCAAATCGTTAAACGATCGATTGGACGAATTATCGCTTCGTGTAAACGGACCATTAGAGCCACATGGGGAAAAATCACACTCATTAGACTGAATGGTACATTTCCCCCCATCAAAGTCATAATTAACCCTTTAAGGACAGAGCCCAAAATAGGACCCCTTTTCAGTTTTCGTTTTTTTTCCCTCACCTTCTAAGAGCTATACCTCTTTTATTTTTTCATCTACAGGGCCGTGTGAGGGCATGTTTTGTTTCAGGAATAAGGGCTCATGCACACTGAGCAATAGAAGAGGAATTGAAGAGGAAAAATGTCTGCTTGAAATTCCTCTTTTAGGCCCCATTCACACTGAGCAAGAGTGGTGGAATTCCCAGAATCCTGCCGTGCTCAGTGTCCTGCTTTGTGTGAATGAGAGGGCACTCGCGCGTCTGCTTCCGTCACCCTCCGCTCAAAGAATTGACATGTCACTTCTTCAAAAGCAGGACCCTGAGCATGGCGGGATTCCGGGAATTCCGCCACTCTTGCTCAGTGTGAACAGAGCCTTAGGGTTGGTGTTCACTACGGAACCCGATTCTGATTCTGTAGCTTGTACCCTTTCATGGCCACGCGCCTTTCCACAGGCTCCATAGACACCATTTTATGGGCGGGCGGATTCTGCATTCCGAGTACGGCGGGATTCCAATGTTTTTGTTCACTGTGCACTGGGCCTTTGGGCGGAAAGTGGATCTGCCTCAGAGAATTCTGCTTGGAAATTCTTCAGTGTGAACAATAGAGCGGAAATTCCATTGAACACAATGGGACATTGCTCTGTACATACTTTACGGGAAGAATTTCAAGCAGAAATTAAGAGCGGATTCCTCTTCAATTCCTCGCCTAATTCTCAGTGTGCTTGAGCCCTAAGTGTACTTTGTAATGGTGTCTTCCAATCTACCATAAAATTAATGACAAATCTCCTAAAATATCCCAAAAAATCAAATCCCACAAATTATGGGGTGTTCCGTGTTTATGTCATGCATTTAAAGGAGAGGTCTGGCAAAAATTTTTATTAAGGTATTGTATTGCCCCCCAAAAGTTATACAAATCACCAATATACACTTATTATAGGAAATGCCTATAAATGTTTTTTTTTCCCTACACTTACTACTGCATCAAGGCTTCACTTCCTGGATAAAATGGTGATGTCACTTCCTGGATAAAATGGTGATGTCACAACCAGACTCCCAGAGCTGTGCAGGCTGTGGCTGCTGGAGAGGATGATGGCAGGGGGATGCTCAGTGTCCCTCCAGTGCCCTGTGGCCCTCAGTGTCCCCCTGCCATCATCCTCTCCAGCAGCCACAGCCCGCACAGCTCTGGGAGTCGGGTCGTGACATCACCATGTTATCCAGGAAGTGACATCACCATGTTATCCAGGAAGTGACATCACCATGTTATCCAGGAAGTGACATCACCATGTTATCCAGGAAGTGACATCACCGTGTTATCCAGGAAGTGACATGACAATGTTATCCATGTAGTGACATCACCATGTTATCCAGGAAGTGACATCACCATTTTATCCAGGAAGTGACATCACCATGTTATCCAGTAAGTGAAGCCTTGATGCAGTAGTAAGTGCAGGGAAAAAAGCCATTTATGTGCACTTCCCGTAATAAGTGTATATTGGGGATTTGTATAAATTTTGGGGGACAATACAATACTTTAATAAAAATGTTCACTGGACTTCTCCTTTCAAGGTAAAACGGACACAATATTTTTTTTTCTATATTTCAGTTTTTATAGCTTTTTTAATGTTTTACTGTTTTTTTTAACAGTAAACTTTTTTTTTGCAAAGTGTGATTACAACGGCCGTATTGTCACTCCTATAATGCTTTTTCTTTTTCACCTACGGGGCTTTATGAGGCAAAATTTTGTGCGCCATGATCTCTAGTTTTTATTAGTACCATATTTGTGTAAATTGGACGTATTGATCACTTTTTATTATTTTTTTATGTATAAAATGTAATAAAAAATCAGCAATCTTGGAGTTTTATACCGCTTTTTGTTTATGCCGCTCACCGTGCGAGAATAATATTGTTTTATTTTAATAGATTGGACGATTACACTACGGTATATATGTTTATTTATTTTTATGTGTTTTATTTATAAAATGGAAAGAGGGGGGATGATTCGAACTTTTATTGGTGGAGGGGCTATGGCATGTTTTTTTTGTTTGTTTTTTTAACTTTTTTTTTTTTTTACACTTTTTATGTCCCCTTAAGGAACCTTCGACCCTCCAGCTGTTGAAAACTACAATTCCAATCATGCTTGGACAGCCAAAGCTTTACCTATCCAGACATGATGGGAATTGTAGTTTTGCAACATCTGGAGGGCCGTAGATTCCCCATCTCTACACTAGATGGTGGAGGCCCCTCTGCAACTGGACAATTTGACCTCTGCACAGTCCGACCATGAGCTTTATTATTCAATTGGGGTGTGCTGCCATCTAGTGACTGTTTAGATATAGTCCTATCAACCATAACATTAAAATCACTGGCTGGTGAAGTAGATTACAATGAATATCCTGTATATTTGACACTTGTCGATGAGTGGGATATACGAGACAGCACGTGAAAAGTTCTAGAAGCTGATTTGCTGGAAACAGGAAATTTGTCAAGCATAATGATCTGAGTGACTTTGATAAGCTCCATAGTGTGGGTGAGAGGTCCTTTGGGGTCTTACTAATATGCAATGGTTAAAAGGGTTGTCCAGAAAACACCTTTTTCTTTCAAATCAACTGGTTTCAGAAAGTTATATAGATTTGTAATATACTTCTATTAAAAAAAAAATATATATCTCAATTCTTCCAGTACTTATCAGCTGCTGTATGTCCTGCAGGAAGTGGTGTATTCTCTCCAGTCTGACACAGTGCTCTCTGCTGCCACCCCTGTCCATATCAGGAACTGTTCAGAGCTGGAGAGGTTTTCTATGGGGATTTGTTGCTGCTCTGGACAGTTCTTGACATGGACAGAGGTGGCAGCAGAGAGCACTGTGTCACACTGGAGAGAATACACCACTTCCTGCAGGACATACAGCAGCTCGTAAGTATTGTTAGACTGGAAATTTTTTAATAGAAGTCAATTACAAATCTATACAACTTTCTGAAACCAATTGATTTGAAAGAAATGTTTTCAACCTGCACCCGTATACCTGTTGTCTGTTATTGGAGAGGAGGAATAAGGCACATTGATGCATCAATATCTAACATATTTGTCATTCACTTTATTATTTTTTTAAATGTTTTCTGTGTTACTGTAAGTTATAACATTGGCCACTAGGTGTCGCTGTTTGTGCTCCTCTCCTTGTTGTCTTTACCTACAATAAATTTCTGTGCACAAAAGGAATTATCACAAGTTTACTACTAAAAGTAAAATAATATAAAAATCTTTATTAAATACTATCACAATAGGCAACATAAAAAGAAGACTTGGGGAGGCAGCAGGCCATGTTACGCTAGGGCATTATTACAGGTTTACAAATTCATTCCTACAGCATAAATGGAAGATAGCTGTCCTGCTATCAGTATACGGAACAAATCATAGACCAGATTGTTTATATAGATGCACAAAAGCAAGTATAGTAATATCCAACCTGGTGGTGTCTGGGACGGTATTGCAGGCAGTAGAGGCCTGTGCCGCTGCAGCAAGGTGGTCTTGCCAAAGTCAAGTGGGTGTTGGCTAAAGGCTTGCTGGTACTTGTGGGCGATGTTCAGGACCCCCTTAAAGAAGCAGTTCTGACGCGTATACTCCCCGCAGGTGATCGGTGTCCCGCACCACAGCTTCGCTCCGGTCCCATTTAAATCCGGCACGCTCATGTCATTTGCTGCTGTGACCCCTCTTTTGTCTCCTGTCTTCAATCAGGGGAGACAGAAGAGGGGTCACAGCAGCGGATGAGGGGACTGGAACGAAGCTGTGGCGCGGGACACCGATCACCTGCGGTGAGTATACACACCATCGCTTAGCGGGGGCAAATTAAAAAATTTTGTGAACTGCTTCTTTAAGTTGCTTAGCTGAAGTGGCGGTGTGCACCATGGCACGTGGGGGTGTGTGTGTAAGATGTACTCACAGGCTGGCTAGGACTTGCAGAGCTCCACAGTCGGGGGACAGGGTCATAGGTCACAGTTCATAAATAATAGCGCTAAACTCAAATAGTTACCACAATGATTAGGGCTGTTGTCTTGCTGTGGGGAGGTCCGCTAATGGGAACTGGGACAATTAACTGCCTTGGATTCCATTACCTTTTGTTTTACCATATTTCTGTGGCCACAACCACACAACATCTTTTTTTGGCTGTTTGACTGACTTTTTTGGGACGACTGGCAGCCAAAAAACCTCATTTTTAAAAAAAAATAATGGTCGTTAATTGCCTGCAAAATGATCGCCATCCAAGAAAACAGCCATCAAACCAAACAAAGACGTGGCCTATATATATGCATATAAAATGCCTGTATTGTCATATTTGAAAAACTTAAAGCGATACTATACCCTCCAACCCTTTTTTCCAAACCATTGGTACCGTCCATTTGATGAAAGTTCTTTCTGGTCGGTCGTGTTTTTTAAAATGCGACCGGTGCCTTGGTTAGGGTTAAAAATGATCTTTTAGTCTGCAGCAGCTGAGTCAATGTGGTGTGGCCTAGAGTGTCTGTGCCCTAAGCCTGCAATGCCTCTCCTCTCTTCCTGCTCCCCTCCTCTTCATTAGGAATGCCCTTGGGCAGGATTAAGGTTAAGGCACCTGTGCAGTGTTTAGACAAGCAATGAGTAGGAGAAATCCTGCCTGGGGGCGTTCCCAATGATGAGGAGGGAGGGGGAGGAAGAAAAGAGAGGCGTTGCAGGCTTAGGGCACAGACACTAGGCCACGCCACATTGACTCGGCTGCTGCAGATTATAAGATAATTTTTTACCCTAACCAACGCATCGGGTGCATTTTAAAAGACACAACCAGGAAGGTACTTACTCTCATCAAACGGATGGTACTAGCAGTTTGGCGGAGTGGGTTGGCGAATACAGTATCACTTAAATAAAATTTTTATCTTGTTTGCTTTTAAAATGACCTCATTCAACATAACAACAGGCACTTTGTCACTTTGAACCTGTCTGCCAAGCTATGCCAGCGTGTAAAAATCGGTAGAGATGCACAAACAAAAAATAGGTTTATACTTTAACAGATATAGTGTGTTTTATTCTTTTTCTGAATATCACTTAACCAGCCGATGTCTACCATATGAAGACGTGCCCAAGTTTCTTCTTTCTACTCCGTGCCATGGTATGTACTGTTGCTGTGCAACCAAGAAAGCTAACAGAGTCTTACAGTGAGTCTTTTAGAAAAATCACTTGGCACCTCAAAAGTCTCATCAGGCCATCCCTGTCATCAAGGTGACCTTGAAATGCTCTTTCTCACCTGGTTTCCTTTAGCTGACCAGGGTAAGATCCACAGCACATTCCAACCATGGCCAGATTAGCAGATGCAGACAATGGATGATTTGTTCAAAAAAAGGAAAACTGCACTTAAGGAGGTTCTGACTACAGTTCCCATTGAGCAGACTGTTGTACTGTATGTAAAATGGTGTCTTCTTTAGTTCTAGACATTGTTCAAATACTTTCGAATTCTTACCAGTTTTACATCTGCAAGTTTTATTAAGGGTGTGTTCACGTGTAATGAGTTTGCAGCAAATTCACTGTGATACTCGGCATCATTATAGTCTATTGCCGTGTATTCATTCCACTGTGAGGATACAGTGACGGCCATATTTAACTATGCTGGTAATATAAAAAAACAACCAATACTTACCCACCTACATTCCCCTGGCACGCTCCTGATGTGATCTCTGGGTCCCTGCTCACTGACTGCCCGCTCAGCCAATCACTGATCTGTCCTGCTGCAGCCAACAATAGGCTGAGCGGATCATCAGTGAGCAGGGACCCAGGGACTTGAGCAGGAGTGCTCTGGGGGGATGCAGGTGGGTAAGTATTTGCTGTTTATTTAATTTTTTTTATTGGCCTGACAGCTAAATAGTCAAACATGGCTGTCACTACATTCTCGCAGTGGAATGAAAATCATCTGCTGCGAGAATACACGGCCATAGACTATAATGGTATTGAGTATCAAAGCGGATTTGCTGAGCGTAAAGTGCACTGTAAACTCATTACGTGATTTTCGACCAATTCACATGTATCACCTATTTACAGTTAAGGGGTTAAATATC
The DNA here is from genome assembly GCF_027789765.1 of Dendropsophus ebraccatus. Classification (NCBI taxonomy): domain Eukaryota; kingdom Metazoa; phylum Chordata; class Amphibia; order Anura; family Hylidae; genus Dendropsophus; species Dendropsophus ebraccatus. The sequence goes on from NC_091458.1 coordinate 158,292,909, forward strand.
TAATTGCTGGATCCTTGCCATTGGGACCCCACAATCACTAGAAAAGGAGTGTGACCTGCCTGTGGTTCCACTATACTGCACAACCACAGGGAGGGGAAGCGTGAGTGTGGCAGTGGTTGAGTGTGTGCAATGGTGCTCCGAAGTCTGTGGGATGGATAGAGACAGTGGAGTACACGGTTAGGCTGGGTTCACACTATGTATATTTCAGTCAGTATTGTGGTCCTCATATTGCAACCAAAACCAGGAGTGGATTGAAAACACAGAAAGGATCTGTTCACACAATGGTGTAATTGAGTGGATGGCCGCCATATAATGGGAAATATTTGCTGGTATTTTAAAACAACGGCTGTTGTATTGAAATAATGGCCGTTATTTACTGTTATATGGCGGCCATCCACTCAATTTCAACATTGTGTGAACAGAGCCTTTCTGTGTATTCAATCCACTCCTGGTTTTGGTTGCAATATGAGGACCACAATACTGACTGAAATATACGTAGTGTGAACGCAGCCTTAGGATCCATTAATACTGAGGGCCATATTACACGGCATGAGTAAGACGATCAGCACTCGCTTCCTCCTTGTTCCCCGCTTACTGTCTGTGAGGCATAGAGTGTTAGAAGCACGCGGGAGCCCATTGAAGTCAGCGGCAGTCTGCAGCAGACCGTCGCTGTCGTCATCAGGATTTATTAATCTGTTGAAAGACCATGGTCAGCCAACACCGTGCATGTCAGCTGATCGTGGTCTTTTAACCAGCGCTATTACACTAAACGATCATCAAATCAGCCAAGTACGGACGATAATCGTTTGGTGTAATACTGCCCTTACTTCTCACTACAGTTGAGCAAAGAGGAGAGGATCCCGGACCTCCCGCAGTACGGCCCCTATTACACAGGGCGATGTCAGCTCCTTGTTCCCCGCTCGCTGCAAGCATTATTACATGCACCGTCAGAGAGTATACCGGGCGTACTGTACCGTGCAAATGTTTTAGGCAGGTGTGGGATAAATGTGGGAACGTACAAATGCTTTTAGAATTGAAGTCTTAATTTTTTATCAGTTAAGAAAATGCATAGTAAGTGAAGAGAAGACAATGTAAACCAAAAAAATATAATAGGATTAAATCCTAATAGAAGCTTCTGGCACCAGCGCTATGATACTACTGCAGCTATAGGCTGGGAGTGACCCGCATCTCTCCCAAATATAATGTATACAATAATAAAACAAAGATGCCTAGTGCAAATGGAAAACACAAATCTTAAGTGCAAATATAACGTGACACCAATGTTACTATATGAAATGACTATATCACATATGGCAGCAAACAGTTTACACGCTGCATGAAAGCACCAATAAATGAATATGGATTACCTGTCCTGGGGATAGACCATAAATGCCCCTGTTCTATTGGTAGTCCAATAGTAGTGGTCATAATTCCATAAGCTAGAAGTCCAATTTGAATACAGTCCCTTGAAATCACAATCCTCTCAGGCTGTCTTGATGGGGATGTCCCGGCTGGCGGCTATCCCCAAAGAACGCCAACAAGTATAGGAACCCAGATGGCAGGTTCACAGAACTGGGTGACGTCACTCTCTCCTTCTACGAGTAGTAAGTAGGTATTAGAGGAATATAAAGTTACTTTACTTATTTGATGAAATTTTTTACTTAAAGGGACTATGCAGCGAAAATATTTTTCTTTCAAATTGACTGGTTTCAGAAAGTTAAATAGATTTGTAATGTATTTCTATTTAAAAATCTCAAGTCTTCCAGTCCTTATCAGCTTCTGCATGTCCTGCAGGAAGTGGTGTATTCTCTCCAGTCTGACACAGTGCTCTCTGCTGCCACCTCTGTCCATGTCAGGAACTGCCCAGAGCAGGAGAGATTTTCAATGGGGATCTGCTGCTGCTCTGGACAATTCCTGACATGGACAGAGATGGCAGCAGAGAGCACCGGGTCAGACTGGAGAGAATACACCACTTCCTGCAGGACATACAACAGTTGATAAGTATGGGAAAACTTGAGATTTTAAAATAGAAATACATTACAAATCTATATAACTTTCCTAAACCAGTTAATTGAAAAGAAAATAATTTTTGATAGAGCACCCCTTTAATCCACTGTACTATTAGGATGTTATTTGTCTTGGTATATAGTTTTGTAGATACGTAAGACGAAGGTGAAAAATATGGTGAAGAGATATTTTGCGGTGGTTTTTGGAATCCTGTTTTCTCTCCATGTATGTTGATCCGTTCTGAAGAAATGAATCAGTGTATATTTCCCAGACTCCTCCTGAGAGCCCCGATCCGTCTCCGCTTTCTATCATCAACCAGAGATTTGTAATTTTAGGCACTATCTGCTGCTGCCTTCCTGAAACCTGAGCCACACTTTCCCCGAGCCCACCTCAACCTCTTTTTCCAAGCTTCAGTCTCTTGTATTTTGCATCTTTATTTATCCGCACTGGTTTAGTTTTAGGGATAGAACCTTATTCCATCAATAGATCAAAGGCGCGAGCTCCTGCCCGGGCCGGACTGACAGCGCCATTGTCCACATGACGACTGACAATCATTCCGCTTTTTTAGACAAGTTCCATGATCTTACCAAAAGCCGCAAAGCTGGTTTTGAAAATTAATCCGGTAATTCCTTTGGTCCTCGGGAAGAAATTGAAGAAAATGAGGTATGTATTTGTCTTTGTAGATGTGTAATAATTGTGAATTTACATCCCAGACGCTATAATAAGTGAATATACCTTATAGCCCTGCAGTAAAAGGAATTACATACAAATCTTCTAAGTTTAAATTTAACTCTTGTACTTTTTTGTAACTTCATCCTATTCTTAGTTTGCATATTATTTTTTAAAATGATTATATTATTTCATTTTTTTATTTATTTATTTATGTTATTTATTTTTTATTTTTTAATATTATTTTATAAAATGACATGGCCAAAAAAATAAAAAATAATAATAATACTTCTAATTTGCTTATTTTACTCCTGCAATTTGTGCAAATAAATAAATAATTGGGCATGAGAAATTGTTGTGTGATATCCAGGGATAGGTGTGGATATTCGATTATACAGAAGATCAGTATAAAGATTAATCTTATATAGTATAATTTAGTATAAAGAGTAATCTTATATTGGATTGATCTAGCCCAGGGGATAGTAGGATGGCTACAAAGGTTCTGGTTGTATAATGTACTCTGCATTCGCACCTATGCTGACTGTATATTACAGACTGATCCTACAGATCCTCCCGCATCATAATTCATTATAAAGCAGTGAGCTCAAAAACAGTAAAGGCTTTACGCTACTGTACTGACACAGCTGTATCGGTTCACTAGCAAAGAGCTTTAGCTGTTACCGAGCTTACTGCTTTTTAAAGGGATCCTATCACCTCCCATGTCGGGGCAGAGCACGGCCGATCCCACGTTGCAGACCCATATACTTACCGCTTCCATGAAGTCCACTCCCGCCGCCGCGATATCCCCGTCCGAAGCCGTGCGCGCGCTTCCGGAGATGAGTCCGATGCCCATAGAGAATGACGGCTCAGTCATTCTCTATGAGCGTCGGACTCATCTCTGGGAGAGCGAGCACGACTTCGGACGGAAATATCGCACCTGCGGGACCAGGTACAGGAGCAGGACTTCATGGAAGCGGTAAGTATATGGGTCTGCACCGGGGGGTCGGCCGGGCTCTGCCCCGACATGGGAGGTGATAGGATTCCTTTAAAAAGCAGTAAGCTCGGTAACAGCTAAAGCTCTTTGCTAGTGAACCGATACAGCTGTGTCAGTACAGTAGCGTAAGGCCTTTACTGTTTTTGAGCTCACTGCTTTATAATGAATTATGATGCGGGGGGGGGGGGGGTGACAGATTTTCTTTACTGTTATGATGTAAGAGTTGAAAAGTGCCGTCTGTGATGTACAGTCAGCTTACAGACAGTATATTACAGATGGGTAAAGGGCCTTATTACATGAGACGATTATCGTTCGTAAAATCGCTAGATCGTTCAGATTTGAACAATAATCGTTAAGTGTAATAGCAGACAACGATTAAACGACCAACGAGAAATAACGGGACACATAATGAACAATTACTACTTACCTTTCCCCGTAAAGTGCTGTGTCACAGCCTCCGGGTCCCCCGCCAGAAAGTTCCAATGTCGTCATGACTCGGGGAAAAATACCCAACCCGGCTGATGGATTGCCCCATCAGCCAATCATGCTTCTGGCAGCTAGCCACTTGCTACTGTTTGAAAACCCCAAATATATTATGGAATTGCAAAAAATCTAAATAAATAATGTAAAAATACCAAATACGTTAAAGATGTTATTTACATAAAAATATATTCTGTATATTCTGTATAATTGGGTGAACGATTTCAGGTCGTTCGCCATAGCAGTCGTTTGAGTTTGTTTATCGTTAATCGCTGAGCGTCGAAAAATCGCTTTGTGTAATAGTACCCTAATATATACTGTGGGCGGTCGTGAAAAGGTTAATATAAATGGCTGCTCCACCTCTTCTCTCTACTGTATCTTTCCTGTACGTTTCCTGTATCTTTCCTGGGTATTAGAGTAATAATGTGCTGGTTAGTGTTGTCTATTTTACCAGCTAAGGGCCCTATTCCACGGGACGATTATCATTCGGATAATCTTTAAATCGTTCGGAACAAATTGATAATTGTTCGGTTGAATAGTAGTGAACGATCAAACGAAGAACGAGAAATCGTTGATCGCTTAATAAGACCTGGACCTATTTTTATCATTGCTCGTTCGCAAATCGTTCGCATGGAATAAAACGTCGTTCGGTCATTCGCAGTAGTGACGACAAGATGACCGCAAGTAATGATCATCGTTCTGTGTAAATGGGTGAACGAATTCCAGGTCGTTCGCAATAGCGGCCGTTTGAGATTGTTTATCATTAACGATTATGTGAACGATAATCGTCCCGTGGAATAGGGCCCTAAGCCCTGATTTAGTAGTGGATGGCGTCTATCAGGCGGCATCCACTACTAAGTCTGTAAAAAAAAAAACTTAAAAACACAATCTAATTTTTTTAATTCAAAAAATTGTGGAGTGCTATGAAAGTATATTACAATGCAGACTAGGGAGCTTCCAGCTGTTCTGTACACCGCTCGCTTTAGAAGCGGACTGTGTACCTACCATAGTTTGGAGAAGGTATCCTGCCGCACGAGAAGATAAAAACAAGACAACAACCATACTGTACAATAGGCTTTTACTATTTGTACTAAATATCTATCATAAAACCTTCCTGCTGGTTCATAGCTATACATCGATTAGACTGAACAGAAGTCAATTCACACACTCATTGGTGACATTTATCGTATTTTTATTTACTAGGACGCAGCGATTAAAGTGAATATACCATCAGATACATCGCTTTATGTTTTTTACATGAATAGACCGGCACTAGAGTGGGGAGGCCGATGCTGCGGTCCTTTTTTTGAACTGCAGCCCAGTTCCTACACAAGGTGCTGGTCTATTCCCAGGCACCGGCCGGGCGCAAAGCAATTGAGGCAGGTCCACCAGCCCCCAGTGTGACGAAAGGTGTAGATCAATCCCGGCACTCACCATAAATGCTTCATAGTTTTATTGTAGAGAATATATATCCATAGTGAACACAATCACAACAGGACATTCGGTGTTAGGCTAACGTCGAAATGTCCTGTTGTGATTGTTTTCACTATGGATATATATTTTCTACAGTAAAACTATGAAGCATGGTGAGTGCCGAGATTGACTTTACAATATTGCTGGGATTTGTTTCTGCCACGTGCACCACCCACAGACACAGAAGTGCTGTCTAAAGGCTTTTTTCTAAAAGGTGTAGATCGTCACACTGGGGGCTGGCGGGCCCTCCTCCTGTGCTTCATGCTGGGCTGGTGCCCGGGAACAGACCAGTGACGTGCTTGGGAACTGGGAAAGCGCCAGTCTATTGATGTAAAGTGAATAAGGAAATCCCGGCACTCATCTAGGATAGTTATGCTTGTTTTATTGTGTGCAAAACATCATCAAGTACAGGAGGACGCGTTTCGGTATATAGTCTTCATAACCGAAACGCGTCCTCCTGTACTTGATGATGTTTTGCACACAATAAAACAAGCATAACTACACTAGGTGAGTGGCGGGATTTCCTTATTCACTACTTCTGGGACGCCATCCCGCCACGAGCACCACCACCACAGAAGTGCCGTCTCCTCCACAATACAAGACTATTCATGTAAAGAACTTAAAGCGATGTATCTGATGGTTCATTCGCTTTAAACATTCTTGTACTGAAAAAAAAAAAAGAACGCTCCTGGCATAATGTGCTTGTCCACCGTTGTCCACCTCACTCGATTCCACTTCCATCTAATCTCCAGGTTCCTTTCCTTCACAATGGGAAATCCTATTTCCTTCAGCAATTAAAAAGAATTATATTAAATTCCTATGAATTAACTCGTCATCTGATATAGTCTGGAGAAGATAATAAACACATTAAGTAAATCTACGCTACAAAGCTTTCTAGACAAAATGGCGGCGAGCACAATGGTGGGTTCAGCAGATGAAGGCATTCCGCTCCAGTTTGTTTAACAAATAGCCATGCCTTGTCTCTACTGCGTCCTGAAATTATTCCCGGGCCGACTCTTCACCATCTTTCAGCCATTTCACAAATAAGGAGGAGGGCAGATTCCCCTCCTCAGACAAAAGACAACATTATTCCATTTCCACCACAGAATGTTAAATGAATGAAGTATTGAAAACACAAAATTAGCCAGTAGATTGACTTTCAGCCCATTAAAATTTTAGTATACAGCGACATCATAAAAAGGAATCTGTATTCACTTGGTTTGGTCCACTGACACTTGAGCAAGATTGTTGTATATGCATTACGGCACAGTACTTTATGTTTTTTTTTTTTTTTATTATTACAATATATACAGTGGTAATTTCTGTGAAAAAGCCCCTTGTTCCCCGTATTATCGTTATAATATGATATCTACCATTTACATTATAAAAGTGAATGTCTGTCTGTCTGCGTTCCCGTCTGTCCTCTATAGGCATCCAAACTCCTAGACCATCTGGGCCCGTATTTGGCATGTAAGTATATCAGGTGACTCGGAAGGGTTTTGTATAAGTTTGGACCAACTCACTAACAAGGGCCGGACTGGCCATCTGGCAATACTGTCAGATGCCAGATGGGCTGGTCTTGTCTGCTCCCTGGTGATGTGCAACCTGGTCATTAACAAGGGCCGGACTGGCCATCTAGGATTACTGTCAGATGCCAGATGGGCTGGTCTTGTCTGCTCCCTGGTGATGTGCAACCTGGTCATTAACAAGGGCCGGACTGGCCATCTAGGATTACTGTCAGATGCCAGATGGGCTTGTCTTGTCTGCTCCCTGGAGATGTGCAACCTGGTCATGTGGTCAGAGGGAACCAAAACTTTTTGGTATGTGCTGATGTGAGCAGGAAGAAGAAGGATGAGTACAACCCCAAGAACACAGTCCCAACCGTGAAGCATGGCAGGGGGGAAATTATACTTTGGGGGCTTTTACGCAAAAGGGACTGGATGACTGCACTGTATTAAAGGGGGGATGGATGGGGCCATGTATGGCGAGATTATGGCCAAAAAACTTCTTCCCTCAGTAATAGCATTGAAGATGGCACATTGCTGGGTCTTCCAGCATGACAATGACCCAAATTACACAGCCTGGGTCTCTAAGGAATGGCTCCTAAGAAGTGATTGCATTTTTGGTGTTCGTTTAACGTATTCCCTTTTAGAAAAAAACAGATGGTTTAGCTCATGTTTAGCTGCTAACAAGGCGTGTGGCACGCCGAAACGCGTCAACTACAGTTACTTTTCCTGTGATTGTGATGGTTTTGCAATAAAAGAATTCATAGATGTTACCTCCGGTTTGGGTGCTTGATCATTCCTTGGAATCCGTTTGTGACTCTTGTTCCGGGTCTTTCCGTGCACCACATATGGAGACAGACTGGAGAGCTGACCACTACAAACTCTGAAAACCAGGAGTGGGTTGAAAACACAGAAAGGCTAGGTTCCCACAATGTCTTTTTTTTTAGGTAAAAACTGCTGTTTTTTTTTTTAATAATGACTGCCATTTTTTAATGATCATTAATAACGGCCGCCATTATAACAAAAAGTAAATTCTTCACTAAAAAAAGATGTTGGGGGAAACGTGGCCAAACTGTGCAAATCTTTCCATTATAATTTTGCCCTCTCAGTTCCACTCCTGATTTTGGTTGAAAAAAGACTGACGGAAATACTGTGTGAGAACATAGCCCGAATTTAATTTTTGTGTGCCGATCTGTAGATTTTATCAGTACTATTTTGGGGTAGGGGGGACTTTTTGACAGTAATACCATATATCCTACATTATATATATACCTTTATAGAAAAATGGATAATCACTGTCATAGGTGTTGATTCCAGGAGTCAAATGCAGACAGTTTGGGTTTGGACAAACGTCACCGAACCCGGATTTTTGGCATGTTCTCTTAACACTAGTGACCACTGGTTATTTATCTATTTTGAGAAAAAGGGTAAAGGGATGGAAATATCTGAATACTATTGATTACATTTATTATTATTTTTATTCTTCCATTCTGATCTTTTTTTTAGAGCCCCTGCACTGTAAGCTAACATTTCTCCATCTTGTTATAAATGTGTCAACTGTGGGAAAAACACAAGACAAATGCCCTTGGAAGAGCAGAACTGGTGTTGAAGTAAGTCTACCTTGAACATTAATGTTGTACTTGGAGTTAAAGGAGAAGTCTGGCAAAAAAATTTTATTACAGTATTGTATTGTGTTATTACGGGAAATGCTTATAAAGTGCTTTTTTCCCTGCAGTTACTACTGCGTCAAGGCTTCACTTCCTGGATAACATGGTGATGTCGCTTCCTGGATAACATGGTGATGTCATTTCCTGGATAACATGGTGATGTCATAACCCGACTCCCAGAGCTGTGCGGGCTGTGGCTGCTGGAGAGGATGATGGCAGAGGGATGCTCAGTGTGTTATCCAGGAAGTGACATCACCATGTTATCCAGGAAGTGACATCACCATGTTATCCAGGAAGTGACATCACCATGTTATCCAGGAAGTGAAGCCTTGATGCAGTAGTAAGTGCAGGGATAAAAACACTTTATAAGCATTTCCCGTAATTGGTGATTTGTATAACTTTTGGGGGGCAATACCAGTACTTTAATGAAAAATTTTGCCTGACTTCTCCTTTAACATTACACATAACATGTAAGTTTGAGGTGAGTCCAAAATAGCATGAGTACTAATATAGAGGCTAACTTCTACAATATACTGTCTATTAGCGAAGATGTTACAAATGGACCTCCTGAGTTCCAGGCTGGACACTAGAACAGATGTTAAATCGATGAAGTCGGAACACAGTGGGTGGCATTGCATTTAATTCAAAGCGATGCCGCCGCTGTAGGAAATGTTGGTTGCTGATTTCATTGCAATCAGCGTCCGTTCTTTTCTAAAAACCAACGTAGCAGGAACATAGCCTTTGGCCGCCTGTCAGGGCAGTGACGGCTGTTGGTCCATTATTCTAGGTCAGGTGGACTGATCGTCCTTTGTCTTTACTTGAAAAGTTTATTCAATTTAATAGTAAAGACGGCGAAAAAGAAGATCTGTATGTGACCAACTAAAAATAACCTATGGTGTTTGCATAAGACGTCTGAAAAGAATTGTCATGATCGTTATTTTGACGTCCGTGCAGATAACATATTATTTAATACACTGTGTTCATTGCACGTCCGTAATTACATTGAGGTCAATTAAAATGCGTCAATAACGGATGCCGTTTCACTTTTTTTTTTTTAACTTAATGTGAATACAGCCCAAAACTTGTCTACGTGTTCTTTCTGTTCTAAAATCGCTTCATTTTATTGGTGGTAGTGTCACCTAGGCGGGGCTTCATGACAGTTGGGCCCCTCAGGGAAGAGGGGGCCCAACTGCCACGAAGACCTGCCCAGGTGACATTGTTCACCACACAGAACCACACTTAGGGTGCCTTCACACGTAACGGATCCGCAGCGGATTTCACGCTGCAATTTGGAAGCAAAAACCGCTTGTACCTTCAGATAGCTGCTTATAACCCAAGATCTGTCCTGGGGTTCGTTCGGCAGGTGATGCAGTTATTGTCCTAAAAAACAACTTTTAAACTTGCAGCCCTGTGCCAAATTGGCGTGGCCTAGAATGTCTGTGCTCTAGGTTTGCACCGCCTCTTCGTCCCTCCTCCCCGCCCTCTTCACCATAAGGAATGCCACTTGCACGATTTCTCCTATTCATCACCTGCCTAAACACTGCACATGGGCCTTAACGATCCAGTTCATGTGCAGTGTTCAGACAGGTGATGAATTGGAGAATCCCTGCCTGGTGCATTCCTGATAATGAAGAGGGCAGGAACGGGTGATGGAGGGCTGTCGCATTCCTAGGGCATGGGTACTCTAGGCCAGTGCTTTTCAATTCCAGTCCTCGGGCCTCACCAACAGGTCATGTTTTAAGGATATCCCATACAAAGGACACCTGTGATAATACCTGATGCACTGAGTACAATTATATCACCTGTGACTATACCTGATGCACTGAGTGCAATTATATCACCTGTGACTATACCAGATGCACTGAGTATAATTATATCACCTGTGAAATACTAAGAAAATCCTCAAAACATGACCTGTTGGTGAGGCCTGAGGACTGGAATTGAGAAGCACTGCTCTAGGCCACGCCAATTTGACACACGGCTGCAAGTTTCAAAGTTTTTGTTTTTCAGGTAATAACTGCATCACCTGTCGAACGTACCCCAGCAGCTATCCGGCGGTACAAGCGGTTTGGGGGGGGGGGGGGGCAGATTGTGCGTACAGAGTGGCTTTAAGGACCCAATTTGCTACGTCAACTGATTTACCATTTAAATGCCCCTATAAAGCCTTCCCTGGTTGTCCAGTGGAAAGATTGGCTTCCTTTTGCCATGCTGCGGGGGTCCCAATCGCTTGTATTGACGAGCAGGGGTTATCCACTTACCTCCGTCCTGTTAGATCGGCCATCCATGCATAGAGTCTGCTCTCAGGCAGGCTCTATGCATGGATCGCCGATAACACTGACCTATGCTATGCTATGGCACAGCATTCATCAGTATATGCAATCTAAGGATTGCATGTTTTACAGTAAAAAAAAAAAAGTGTAATAAAAAAGTTTTTAAAAGTATTAAAAAAAACCTTATTACCCCTTCCCAATAAAAGTTTAAAATACCCCCTTGCCCATCATTAAACTAGAAGTATTGTTTCTGCAAGGCGTAAACGAAAAAAAACAAAAAAACACCAAGATTGCTGATTTAAAAAAAATTATTTATAAGAATTTTTTTTTATAAAAAGCGATAAAAAAAAAAGCGATTTTTCTGTTCCACCAATATCATATTAATAAAAACTAGAGATCATGGCGCAAAAAATGACACCCTAATCAGCCCTGTAGGTGGAAAAATGAAAGCGCTATGGATCTTAGAAGGCGGGGAGGAACATTGCATTAATTTGACCCGGGCTTTTGTGCATCAATGGGCTCGGTCTTGAAGGGGTTAAATAAACTGTGTTCATTTTTTTTTAAAGCAGTAAAATAAAAGTTATTGTAACCATGCTGACTTGAGGAATATAGATAACATGTCAGTTTTACTACAGTTTTACTACTACTATTGGTGTAAACCCCCCCCTGCCTTGTGAATCATTTTCTTCGGTTTCACAAAATAAGACATTGTCTTAAATTGTCCTTGGCCTGTTGAAAATTGGCCTTGGGTTAAAGGGGTTATCCAGTGCTAAAAAAACATGGCCCCTTTTCCCCCTACTGTTGTCTCCAGTTGAGGTGCGGTTTGCAATTAAGCTCCATTTACTTTAATGGAACTGAGTTTCAAAACCCCACCCAAACTGGAGACAACAGTAGGGGGAAAGTGGCCATGTTTTTGTAGCGCTGGATAACCCCTTTAAGGATCATATATTTGTTAACAATGGTTTGAATTTTTTACAAGTCATCACATAAAACAAAAGTTATACATGTTACATATCGTTGTAATTGTAACGACTTGAGGAACATATATAACAAGACAGTTTTACCTCAGGGTGAACGGCGTAAAAACAAACAAAAAAAACAACAAATAAAATTTTTTTATTTTTTTATTTCACCACACATTTATTTTTTTCTTGTTTCGCAGTGTACTTTTTGTAAAAATTCAGCCTGTCATTGCAAAGTACAATTAGTGACGCAAAAAATAAGGGCTCATGTGGGTTTCTAGGTGAAAAAAATGCAAGTGCTATGGCCTTTTAAGCACAAGGAGGAAAAAACGAAACGCAAAAATGGAAATTGGTCCGGTCTTTAAGGGGTTAACCTGTACTTTTTATTGGTAGCTTTCTTGTTCATAAGAGACTTTTTGATCACATTTTATATTCAATTATTTTCCAGATTTTACCACTATACTACCACCAATGTCTCCTTTTAACGGCTAATTAGCTGGCGCCAACGATCAGCCGGAAGGAGCGTGGTACAGAGCGGGATTCTGGTTTGACTCCTCTGTGTTCCCCCTTAGTGGCGCCATGACGTACATTTATGGGGTTAAACGGAGGCCAAAACCAGATAATGTATACCGTACAACAGGGTCTGTTTCCCATTGACTTCCATTAATCTCTTGATGTTTCATTGTTTTTCTTCAGGTTTCGGGACTTCTCCCAGAATCTGGGGGATAAATGATTATTGGTGCTATATAATATGACTGGAGAAATGAAAGAACGTCCATACTACTTGGTTAAACATCGACTATTTAGACTGGCTCTCTGGATGCTGACTGCTTACTCTGTGCCATCTGTCTTTTTTCTTCTACTAGTCAGTCCATCAGGTAAGAAATTGACGGTAAAATTTGTCCACAATGAATCTGCGGCATTGTTTTTTGCCAAATCTACTCGAGTCGAGTATTTTGATGATGGTCGGTGTATTCTATGTAAAGGAAGTTATGGGTCAGGGTAAGGGCATGTTCACACCAGTTTTAGTTTTTATGTAGTTTTACTTTAGAAAAATCATCTCCCATAAAGTTCAATGGGAGCTGGTGAATATTCAAAAACTTTCCACGCTCCCGGCACAATATTGATACATGATGCCGGGAGGGGAAAGTCTCCAATACAGGGCCTCCCTGTCCATGGAAATAAGCCCTAAGTACAGAGCCAACTGCTTCTGGCTGTTTTCCCAGTATAGTATCTACCACTATATGGTCACTGTCCACATTTGTCTGTCTAGAAGGTTTTTTTTTCCCCCAGTAACGGTATGGAGATATTATTCTGACATTATGGGTGGTCATGTTTTTTTGGTGGTATATCCAGTTACTGTTTGGTAGAATTATGTAACCCTCGTATACTGGTATTATTGGTAACGTTGGTCTTGATATACTGGATTGGTCAACAACAATATGATGGTAATATGTACAATGGTAAATTGTTTCCCTTGTATACTGGTGTTAATTATTAATTATTAATGGTGTTAATTAATATTATTAGGGTCTAGTCTAGCAACCCATAGTGGTTGGGTAGCTAGCTGTGAAAAACAGGTCTGCTGTCCTCTCTCTCTGAAACCAGAATAAATACCTTAAGAGGTTAAGTGTACCCGTCGTTTTTTTTTTTTTTTTGTCTTTGCAGAAATCAATAGTACAGGTGATTTTAAGAAACTTTGTAATTGGGTTTATTAGCCGAAAAATTCATTTTTAACATGAAAAAGCAGTTTCAAGCTCTCCCCCCTGTCTTCATTGTTTTCTATGGAGAGGGGAGGGGTGGAGGGAGATGGGGCACCAAAACAGGACATCAAAGAGTTAATTTACAGCTACATCACAGGGATATCTCCTCTGAAGTCAGCACTGACCTCTCTGACCTTTGAATAGAGTCTCACATAGCTCCTGCTGTGTAATCCTTTGTTCTCTGCTCTCTGCTGACGACTAATCTCCCTCCTTCCTTCCTTCCTTACTATTGTTACAGGAATAGTTGTACTTTGTAATGTAACCATAACATGTATGATGGAATCCCAAATATATTATTTATGAAGATATAAATTGGTGAAATCATAAAAAAGAGCAATATGGTAACGTTTGGGGGGTTCCTGTGTCTACGTAATGCACTATATGGTAAAAGCGACATGATACCATTATTCTATAGGTCAGTCTGAACACAACCATATGCAGGTAAGGCTAGGTTCACACTGCGTTTTCAGCATCTGTTTAACGGATCCGTTTTTTTTAACGTCCAGAAAAATAGGGTCAGCAACGTTTTTTGGTCCGTTTTGGTCCGCCAAAAAAAACGGATCCGTTTTTTTTTATAATGGAAGTCAATGGAAAAACGGATGCACACAAATGAATCCGTTTTTTGCAATCCGTTTTTCATGCGTTTTTTGCAAAAAACGGATGCGTTAAACGGATGCTGAAAACGCAGTGTGAACCTAGCCTTACACAGATTCTCTAATGTTATATATATTTTTTAATGAAATCCTTTTTTTGGCAATTAATTATTAATAAAATGGGCCTATTGTGTTTAGTTTAGGGTTTCGTTTTTTGACCTATGGGGCTGTATGGGTAATTTTTTCCGCCATGATCTCTAGTTTTTATTAATACCATATTTGTGAAGATCGGACGTTTTGATCACTTTTTATTAATTGTTTTATATATAATGTAACATAAAATCGGTAATCCGCACACTTTTTTCCCTCTTTTCGTGTACGCCGTTCATCGTTCGCAATGACGCTTGTAATATTTTAATAGATCGGACAATAACGCACGCTACGGTATATTATATGTTTATTTATTTATTTATTTATTTTTATATGTTTTATTTATATAATGGGAAATGGGGGTGATTTAGACTTTTATTGGGGGAGGGGTTTTGGGGTAGTGTATTGGTGTTTTTAATTTTTTTTTAAATACATTTTAAGTCCCTTTGGGGGACTCTTACATACACTACTTTTATTTTACACACTGATCACTGCTATGCCATAGGCATAGCATTGATCAGTGTTATCGGTGCTCTGCTCATTGAGCCGATCGGACCACACGGAGGCAGGTGAGAGACCTCCGGCGGTCCATTTTACCGATCAGGACCCCCGCAGTCACACTGCGGGGGTCCCAAACAGTAAGTGACAGGGGACTCCCCCTGTCACTTACACTTAAACGCCGCGTCCGTGCAGCATGTCATTAACGGTCAGGTGCCGGCTGCTGATTGCTGATTGCAGCCAGCCCCCACCTGCTATGACGCGCGCTCCGCTACGGAGCGCGCTTTATAGCTTAGAACGTATCGGTACGTCCAGGGTCGTCTGGGGATTAATGAAGTTCTGACTAAAATGAGAAAGTGTGTGTGTGTGGCTGAACCTAGTGTTAGCTGCAGCTCTGCTGTGTGAGAGTGGCATCTAGTGGTTGGAGTAAGAAACAGGGGCCTCCTGTCCTAACCTGAGACACTTTTACTAAGGTGTAAGAAGAAAAGGAAAAAAACACGTAAACACTACACTGGCGTGTTTCTTTAACCCCTTAACGACGCATGACAGGTATAGCCGTCATGCGGCCGTTAAGCGGAAGCAGAGAGGGCTCCTGGCGTGAGCCCTCTCTGCAGCCCGCGGTCCCTGGTTGCAATGTGCAGCCAGGGACTGCAGGTATTAGCCGCTGCAGCCGATCGCCGCGGCTGGCTAATTAACTATTCAAATGCAGCTGTCAAAGCTGACTGCTGCATTTGGATAGTATATGTGCCCCCTCTCCCTGGTGTCTAGTGGGGGGATCTCCCCCCCGCGATGCGATCGCGGAGGGGAGATCTGTTCAAATGAGCCGGATGGGGCTAAGCGTCGGAATCACGCCCATCCTGTCTCGGCAATCTATGTAGATGATCTGCTGCAGACCATTATAATAGAGAACCGATCTGATGGATCGGTGCTCTGTTATATACACAGCATTGATCTCAATGGGAAATCAGTGCTGTGTATATAGGAGTCCTCCAGGGGGATCAGTGCTGTGTATATAGAAGTCCCCCAGGGGGATCAGTGCTGTGTTTATAGGGGATCAGTGCTGTGTGTATA
Organism: Dendropsophus ebraccatus; assembly: GCF_027789765.1. Lineage (NCBI taxonomy): Eukaryota > Metazoa > Chordata > Amphibia > Anura > Hylidae > Dendropsophus > Dendropsophus ebraccatus. The sequence continues at coordinate 158,309,011 of NC_091458.1, forward strand.
GGAGTCCCCCAGGGGCGTGCATGCGTAATTGCCCGAAATATTAATTTATTTAATTCATGATCCCTCACAGTAAACGGCGTAAGCGCAAAAAAATTCCAAAGTGCAAAATTGCACATTTTTGGTCGCATCAAATCCGATCAAAAAGGTGCATATGCGCAATCAAGGTACTGATAGAAAGTACAGATCATGGCGCAAAAAATGACACCTCACATAGACCAAAGACCAAAGCATAAAAGCGCTATAAGCCTGGGAATAGAGCGATTTTAAGGAACGTTTATTTTTTGTAAAAGGTTTTAATTTTTTACGAGCCATCAATTAATATAAAAGTTATACATGTTACATATCGTTTTAATCGTACAAACTTGAGGAACCTATATAACATGTCAGTTTTTCCATAGGACACACGGCGTAAAAACGAGCGTAAAAACCCTCCCACAGAAAAATTACGTTTTTTTTCTTTTCAATTTCACTGCGCATATAATTTTTTTCTGGTTTTGCAGCATATTTTATGCAAAAATTCAGCCTGTCATTGCAAAGTACAATTAGTGACGCAAAAAATAAGGGCTTATATGGGTCCGTAAGTGTAAAAATGCAACTGCTATGGCCTTATATACACAAGGAGGAAAAAAAGAAAACGCAAAAACGAAAATTAGCCCGGCCCTTAAGGGGTTAATTATATAAATAGAATTTATTACCACTACCAATTATATATACACTGGAACGCAGAGGTTATAGAGATTGGATGATAAAGTATCTCGTGTTTACAAATAGGGATTGGCGTAGTACTGCGAGCCGTACTGAATATATCGTATAACATGGTGGAGAAATCAGGAATTCTTTCAACTCATAGAGTAGACGAGAACATGTCAAGCACAGCATTATTTCAGGAGAAATTCTCAGCCACCTGCCAAGACCGGAAACCGGATACAGACAGATGATTGGAAGATAAACTAAAGAGCCAAAGTCATAACAGGTTCAGGAAGCGCACAGGTTACACAACAGGGCGCAGCTTAATGAACTGGCAAATATCTAAGACTAGACTGGTTTTGATATGGCTGCCAGAGTAATCCTTCACTTGGCGTACATTCAAAGAGGTCCTATCTCGCACCTGTCACTCACAATGGGAGAAGGAATGGATCAATTCTGTTTTGTTTTTGTTTTTATTTTATTTTTCCCCTTCCCCGTCCTACATTCTGGGCCTTAATGTCCCAGTCATTTCTTTTTGTTTTTCCATGGATGGCCCCCAAGTGGTATTGTCTTTTTATTTTTTCATTGACATACCAATATGAGGGCTTGTTTTTTGCGGGACAAGTTGAACTTTCAATTGGTACCATTTTGGAATACGTATGTTCTAATATTTTTTCAGCATTTTTTTTTACTGTGTTCACTGTGAGTAATAAATAATAAAATATTGTTTTTGTTCTGGTCGTAACGGAAGCGACCAATCCGAATATGTGTATTTTGTCGTTTTGTTTAAAGGAGAACTCTGGAAAAATCTTTTATTAAAGTATTATATTGCCCCCCAAAAGTTATACGAATCACTCATATACTGTATACTTATTACAAGAAATGCTTATAAAGTGCTTTTTTCTCTGCACTTACTACTACATCAAGGCTTCACTTCCTGGATAAAATGGTGATGTCACTTCACTTTCTGGATAAAATGGTGATGTCACTTCCTGGATAACATGGTGATGTCATGACCAGACTCCCAGAGGTGTGCGGGCTGGAGAGGATGATGGCAGAGGGATGCTCAGTGTCCCTCCAGTGCCCTGTGTCCCTCAGTGTCCCCCTGCCATCATCCTCTCCAGCAGCCACAGCCTGCACAGCTCTGGGAGCCGGGTCGTGACATCACCATGTTATCTAGGAAGTGACATCACCATTTTATCCAGGAAGTGACATCACCATTTTTATCCAGGAAGTGACATCACCATATTATCCAGGAAGTGACATCACCATGTTATCCAGGAAGTGACATCACCATGTAATCCAGGAAGTGACATCACCATGTAATCCAGGAAGTGACATCACCATGTTATCCAGGAAGTGACATCACCATGTTATCCAGGAAGTGACATCACCATGTTATCCAGGAAGTGACATCACCATGTTATCCAGGAAGTGAAGTATTGATGTAGTAGTAAATGCAGGGAAAAAAGCACTTTATAAGCATTTCCCATAATAAGTGTATATTGGTGATTTGTATTGTTTTGGGGGCAATACAATACTGTAATAAAAATTTTCGCCAGACTTCACCTTTAAGTTTTATGTAGAAAAAGGGTAAGAAAATGGAAAAATTATTATTTATTTTATAGGGGGATTTTTTTCTATTACATTCTCTGTACTTTTTTCTCACAAGGGGACTTTTTCAGTCCTCCTTAGATCGCTGCTGTAATATACAGGACTGGTCATCTATTGCAATGGATTACAGATTGCACTGAGCTTGCAGCACGGCCGTGTACATAGGCATTCATGGCAGCCCTGGAGCGCTCTCCTTTTTCTTTCCAGGGGAACCATCTTACAAGCAATTCACTGATATCAAGTTTACGGATGTACATTATAACCTTTGCTACTTTGTATCCGTTTATATTTGCTTATAAAATAGAAGTTTCCTAATAAATACTGAAACTGACCAAACAAAATGGAACATCTGCTTTCTATCATTCACATAAGAAAACTCCAGATGAAACCCCAAACTTTTATCCACACGACTGACGTAGACTGGTATGAAATAGTCCCAGACAGATAAGAGAGTGTCGAGAATATTTCCGATTACTTTACCATCCGTGTAAGTGAGGAGATAACAGATTTCAATTTATGATAAGAAGAAAGTCAATGTCTTGTTATAGGAATAGAAGGGCAATTCAAGGTCACTATCAATCTTCTCAGTATACATCTTCCTGTATGTGTCTGACAGGAGTGCAAGTGGTTTTGACTTCTTCCACTTGAATATATTTAACCCCTTAATGACAAAGGGTGTATATTTACGCACTATTGCCGGTAAGGGCGTTCAGAACGGGGCCGCACGGCGACCCCGCTCTGAACCGCCGTGATCCCGGGTGCCACATGTAGCCCGGGACCGCGGCTATTAGCGGGCACGGTCCGTTCGCCGTGCCCGCTAATCAGGTAATCAGATGCAGCTGTTAAAGTTGACAGTTGCATCCAATTACCGGATGCAGCACTTCCCTGGGGTCTAGTGGCGGAGATCGCCCCCCCCGGGACGTTGTCCCAGAGGAGCGATCTCTGTGTCTTCAGCCAGCCGGGGTCTCCGGCAAGATGGCGCTGATCCCGTCTCGACACTCGTTTGTTTTAGGCTGCAGCAGCCGAAAGCATCCAAGTGCCGATCTCATTGATCTTTGCTGTATAACTATACAGCAAAGATCTCAATGAGAGATCAAAGTGTATATACTAGAAGTCCCCCAGGGGGAATAACCCTAACCCCAGGGGGGAATAACCCTAACCCCAGGGGGAATAACCCTAACCCCAGGGGGGAATAACCCTAACCCCAGGGGGGAATAACCCTAACCCCAGGGGGGAATAACCCTAACCCCAGGGGGAATAACCCTAACCCCAGGGGGGAATAACCCTAACCCCAGGGGGAATAACCCTAACCCCAGGGGGAATAACCCTCACCCCAAGGGGAATAACCCTAACCCCAGGGGGGAATAACCCTAACCCCAGGGGGGAATAACCCTAACCCCAGGGGGGGAATAACCCTAACCCCAGGGGGGCTTCTAGTATAAGTGTAAAAAAAAAGTGTTGTTGTCAATAAAAAGCCCCCTACCCTATTAAAAGTTTGAATCACCCCCTTTTCCCAGGTTATAAATAAAAATAAATAAATAAATAAACATGTTTGCTATCGCCGCGTGCGTAATCGCCCGAACTATTAATTAATCACGTTCCTGATCTCGCACGGTAAACGGCGTCAGCGCAAAAAAATCCCAAAGTGCAAAATTGTGCATTTTTGGTCGCATCAAATCCAGAAAAATTGTAATAAAAAGCGATCAAAAAGTCGTATATGCGCAACCACGGTACCGATAGAAAGATCACATCATGGCGCAAAAAATGTCACCTGACACAGCACCATAGACCAAAGGATAAAAGCGCTATAAGCCGGGGAATGGAGCGATTTTAAGGAACATATATTTGTTAACAATGGTTTGAATTTTTTACAGGCCATCTCATAATATAAAAGTTATACAAAATGCGTTGTTTTTTTTTTTCAATTTCACCACACATTTATTTTTTTTCTGGTTTTCCAGTGTAAAATTTCAGCCTGTCATTGCAAAGTACAATTAGTGGCGCAAAAAATAAGGGCTCATGTGGGTTTCTAGGTGGAAAAATGGAAGTGCTATGGCCTTTTAAGCACAAGGAGGATAAAATGAAAACGCAAAAATCTAAATTGGCTCCATCCTTAAGGGGTTAAAGAGACTCTGTCAGTAGGATTATATCGTCCTATCTGAGGGTCACATAAACTAGTGACGGAAAAGCTGAACAGAATGATGTATCACTTACATTGTTCTGTGCAGCTGATCCAGAGATCTGCTCCTGAATAACATGGACAATAAGTAGTCCTCTCCATTATGTGCATGAGCCCAGTAGTCCTGGATATTCATGAGAAGCAGAAAACTCTGCCCGCCAGCTGCTGATTGGCAGTTATCTATCCATGCTGTGTATAGGCAGTCAACTGTCAATCAGCAGCTGGAGGGTGTGGGGAGGGGTGCGGCAAGAGTCCTATTCTCCTGCATATTAGAAGAACAGCTCTTATGTCCAGGAGCTACATACACAAACATGAGACGATGTCCACACAGACCAGCGTCACAGTTTGTTCTCAGTGGTCACACTACTTCTCCAATACCACTTAGCAGTCACTTTTTTTTATATAAAGTTCAGTACGTTTAAAATAATAACTCAACATTGATACATTTTCATGTTTGTGTATGTGGATCCTGGACATAAGTAGTGATCACATAGCTTATTCTGTGGACAGGCTATTCATTGTTTAGTCCTGGAAAACCTCTTTTAAGGAGAAGTACGACCAGACCCATTTTTCTAGCAAGTGCTGGGGAGGGGTTGGATAAAAAAATAACATGCACTTACCTCCCCCGCTCCAGCACTGGTAGCCGCGTATCCTCGGGTCCCCGGCCACTTCCTGGTCTGAGCTGGACCCAGGTCATGACTGGCTGAGTGTGCGGTCCACTCAGCCAGTCAGCGGCGTTAGGCGGGACCCCACTACAGCCACTGACTGGCCACGACTTGGGTCCCAGCTCAGACCAGGAAGTGGCCGGGGACCCGAGGATACGCGGCCACCAGTGCTGCAGTGGGGGAGGTAAGAGCATGTTATTTTTATATCCAACCCCTCCCTAGCACTTGCTAAAAAAAATGGATCTGGCCGGACTTCTCCTTTAACCCCTAGACGACCTAGGACGTAACGATACGTCCTGGAAGTCTGTGCCCAGACGGCCTGGAGCGGAGGGCGCTTCATAGCAGGTGGGGGCCGGCTGCAATTAGCAGCCGGCACCTTACCGTTAATGACACGCTGCAGCGATCGCGCTGAAGAGTGATATTAACTCCTTAAACGCGGCGGCGTTTATGTGTAAGTGACAGGGGGAGTCCCCTGTCACTTACCGATCGGAACCCCCACAGTGTGACTGCGGGGGTCCCGATCGTTAAAATGGACCGCCGGAGGTCTCTCACCTGCCTCTGCGTGGTCGGATTGGCGATCTGTTCAATGAGCAGAGCGCCGATAACACTGATCAATGCTATGCCTATGGCATAGCAGTGATCAGTGTGAATAATCACACTAATGTATGTACAAGTCCCCCAAAGGGACTTAAAATGTATTAAAAAAAAAGTTAAAATCACTAACACACTACGCTAAAACCCCTCCCCCAATAAAAGTTTAAATCACCCCCCTTTCCCATTATATAAATAAAACATATAAAAATAAATAAACATATAATATACCGTAATGTGCATAATTGTCCGATCTATTAAAATATAATAAGCGTCATGGCGAACGGCGTACACGAAAAGAGGGGAAAAAAGTGCGCGGATTACCGATTTTGTATACATTAAAAAATTAATAAAAAGTGATCAAAACGTCCGATCTTCACAAATATGGTATTATTAAAAACAAGAGATCATGGCGGAAAAAATGACACCCCATACAGCCCCGTAGGTGAAAAAATAAAACCATTATAAGCGTCACAATAGGCCCATTTTTTTTAATATTTAATTGCCAAAAAAAAGGATTTCATAAAAAAAAATATATAACATTAGAGAATCTGTGTAACCTGCATGTGGTTGTGTTCAGACTGACCTATAGAATAATAGTATCATGTCGCTGTTACCATATAGTGCATTACGTAGACACAGGAACCCCCCAAACGTTACCATATTGCATTCTTTTTTACGATTTCACCAATTTATATCTTCATAAATAATATATTTGGGATTCTGTCATACATGTTATGGTAAAATGAAAGACGCCATTACAGAGTACAACTATTCCTGTAACAAACAAGCACTTACATGGCTTGTAGATAGAAAACTGAAAGTGCTAGAGCTCTTAGAAGGGGAGGAGGGAAAAACGAAAGCACAAAGATCAAAATTTGCGCAGTCCACTGGGTCATTTTGGGCCTGGTCCTCAAAGGGTTAAAGAGTCACTCTCGTGAATTTTTTTTTGCAGAAATCGATAGTCCAGGCGATTTTAAGAAACTTTGTAATTGGGTTTATAAGACAAATCTGCCATTATCTGCATTTAAAAAGCCTTTTCCCAGGTCCCCCCCTCCTCTCCTTTCTGTCATCCACTGCTCAGAATCAGGAAATCTCAATCAGACACATCCTGTCTGTGCTATGAAGAGGGGAGGGGGGTAAAGAGACGGAGGAGAAATGTCGGCAGCAGAAAACAGAGAACAAATGATTCGTCAGCAGGGGAGCTATTTAGAGTGCTATTCAGAGGTCAGAGAGGTCAGTGATGACATCAGAGGAGAGAGGACAGAGGTTAATGTAGCTTTTAATTAACTCTTTGTTGTCCTGTTTTGGTTTCTCTTTTCCCTCTCTCCATAGGAGAACAATGAAGACAGGGGGAGAGCTTCAAACTGCTTTTTCATGATAAAAATTCATTTTTCGGCTAATAAACCCAATTACAAAGTTTCTTAAAATCGCCTGGACTAATAATTTCTGCAAAAAAAATTTTCACGACAGTGACTCTTTAAGTTTATTATGAGTTTTCTATTTGTTCTAATTTGATGATGATCTTTTTTTTTTTTTTTACTTAGAAATGATATCAGTGATGAGAAGAGAAGAAGCAGGTAAGCCTAAATTACCACTAGGGCTATGCTCACATGACATCTTTTTTGGTCTTTCTGCAGTTGTTTTTTGGATTTGGCACCAAAATGCGTCTGTTTTAGGTAAATTACTGCCATATTTTGCATAAAATGTCCACGTTTTGTCACCAAAATAATACAAAACAAAAAAAAGACATGTGAACATAGCCTTAACCTGTTGTATATTATTATTGCATATTGTCTGTTTATCTCTGAATCAGAGTCGAGTGATGAATGCTCAGTTTAATCTACAATATGAATGAATCCACAGTACGGCTGCGTTCACACACTGTCCGTTAGAGATGAGTGAAGCGGGCTTTGTCAAGGTTTGTAGAAAGCCGAATCCCGCTTTTTATTCCCACTTTTTAGTCTTCCCGCCCCGTATTCCAGGCGTCCTCGGGATGTATTCACCTTCTCCACAGAGCAGACAGATAGCGGGATTCAAAAGACGGTCGTTCGGCTATGTACGAACCTTAAAGGAGAACTCCAGCCAAAATGTATTTTTTAATATGTTATTTCATAAGCAAAGTTAGAGAAATTCCTCTAGCAGGGAGGTCTAGGGTACAGCAGGGACATGAACATTAATTCCCTCCGTTCCTTGCGCTTATCAGTAAGTAGTGGTTAAGGTGTTAAACATGGCCAAAAACCAAGCAGTTTTTGATGCAGAAACATGTTGTTTTTTTCCCTCACAAACCATCTAAACAAAAAAGATCTCCCATTGACTTCAATAGGAGATGGGGAAATGTGTGGAAAAAGAAGTGACAGGTCTCTTTTTTTTCCATGCAGCCCCACTTTCAATTGAAATCAATGGGAGCTTCAGGACAGCGCCCTGCCATGCTGGAGAAAACCACAGCACTGCACACGGGTGAGGTTTTGGCCCATGTGCACCAGCCATAAGACAGGTATTTTAATGAGGTGGGTGTAGTGTTATAAGAGGTGAGTGTAGTGTTATAAGAGGTGAGTGTAGTGTTATAAGAGGTAGGTGTGGTGTTATAAAAGGTGGGTGTAATGTTATAAGAGGTGGGTGTAGTGTTATAAGAGGTGGTTGTAGTGTTATAAGAGGTGGGTGTAGTGTTATAAGAGGTGGGTGTATGGTTTAAGAGTTGGGTGTACAGTTATAAGAGGTGGGTATAGTGTTATAAGAGGTGGGTATAGTGTTATAAGAGGTGGGTGTAGTGTTATAAGAGGTGGGTGTAGTGTTATAAGAGGTGGGTATAGTGTTATAAGAGGTGGGTGTAGTGTTATAAGAGGTGGGTTATAGTGTTATGAGAGGTGGGTGTAGTGTTATGAGAGGTGGGTGTAGTGTTATAAGAGGTGGGTGTAGTGTTATAAGAGGTGGGTGTAGTGTTATAAGAGGTGGGTGTAGTGTTATAAGAGGTGGGTGTAGAGTTATAAGAGGTGGGTGTAGTGTTATAAGAGGTGGGTATAGTGTTATAAGAGGTGGGTGTAGTGTTATAAGAGGTGGGTTATAGTGTTATGAGAGGTGGGTGTAGTGTTATAAGAGGTGGGTGTAGTGTTTTGAGAGGTGGGTGTAGTGTTATAAGAGGTGGGTGTAGTGTTATGAAAGGTGGGTGTAGTGTTATAAGAGGTGGGTGTAGTGTTATAAGAGGTGGGTGTAGTGTTATAAGAGGTGGGTGTAGTGTTATAAGAGATGGGTGTAGTGTTATAAGAGGTGGGTGTAGTGTTATGAGAGGTGGGTGTAGTGTTATAAGAGGTGGGTGTAGTGTTATGAGAGGTGGGTGTAGTGTTATAAGAGGTGGCTGTAGTGTTGTTTTGAGGCCTGCTCTATTGTATTATACGCATATATAACCCTAGTTGAAAATTATAGAATGACTAAACCCAGATTTTTTTGGTTTGAAACATACCGCAAACACGTGTTGTCAAACACTTTGTCAACTAAAACAATGGAGGGAAAAAACCTTTTAGGGTGCCTTCACACCTACCGTATCGCAGTAGAAAATCCGCTGCGGATCCGCAGCAGATCCGCAGCGGATTTAACTAAATGAATGAACACAGCATTAAATCCGCACTTACAAATCTGCTGCGGATCCGCAGCGGATTTGACAGTGCGTATTTAATGCTGTGTTCATTCATTTAGTTAAATCTGCTGCGGATTTGCTGCGGATCCGCTGCGGATTTTCTACTGCGATACGGTAGGTGTGAAGGCACCCTTAAGGTGAAAATCCAGCACAGAGTGTAGCAATGGATATTACAAAATGTGAAGATAATAAGAGGAAAGAAAGCATATAGGGAAACCAAAGAAGATGTCAAAGCCTCAATTCTAAGCGATATGCCAGGATGATAAAGGAACAACAAAAGACAAGGACACAGGAGTAAATTTTTGTAACTTGGATTTACATAATAAAAAGCAAAACAAATAAAAAACAACAACAACACTGACACGCAATCATGAATAAAAAGTAACATTCAGTGATGAATCACCAATCTTCACTGGCTAAGGAGGTGATGCTGGAACTTTTGTCTTGGCCCATGTCACTTATGAATTGGGACCCCTGCAGTCCCAATCGGATTGTCTGACTGTTGGAGGAGTAATATTTACCTCTGTGCAGTCCGATTGGTGATCTTCTCATAGAGTCTGCCTTAGGGAAACTAAGAAAATGAGAAAAGTGCCGACCATACTGAACAATGTATATACTGAACAGTAGATACAATCTAATGATTACATGTTATAGTATTAAAAGTGCTTTGCTTAACAACATTGTTTATCATTAGTAAAGTACTTGCCTTAAAGGGAATCTGTCAGCACTCAGAGAGGATCCAAGTTGCTGACAGTGTTATATAGGTCACAGCAGCCTAATCAACATGGTGCCTGTAGCTTATCTCTCTATGTAGCAGGAAGAGGGCAATCTTCATTTTCTTAGGGCCCTATTCCACGGGACGATTATCGTTCAGATTATCATTAAGTCGTTCGAATCTAAACAATAATCATTCAGTTGAATAGCAGTTAACGATTAACGACCGAACAAGAAATCGTTGATCATTTAATAAGAACTGGACCTATTTTTATCGTTACTTGTTCGCATTGAATAAGACGTCGTTACGTCGTTCACAGTAGTAACGAATGCAATAGCGACGACAAGACGACCGCAAGAACGATCATACGTAACGATTATCGTTCCATGTCAATGGGTGAATGATTTCAGGTCTTTTGCAATAGCGGTGGTGTGGAATGTTTATCATTAACGATTATGCGAACGATAATCGTCCCGTGGAATAGGGCCCTTAGTGTAACCAAGTGTCAAAGAGGAGTTGCGGCTCTCCGGACGTGGCGTGCCCTGTCACACTTTTTTCTTGGTGATTCCCTTCTCCTCCTTTTGAATATAAATTTTAAGATTCCCTTTAACGGGAAACTCTCATCAGGTTCGTCCATGCTGATATCTCCCTGCAGCCACTTACCTCTCTTTTCCAGTGTTGACTTTGTTATATTTGTATGTTCTGCCATTTTAGGGGAAATCTGCCCAAAAGAAGTATGCTAATTAGCTCGTTTGTTGCATCGGAACGTTCCTTGCCCCCCTCACCGTTGCGCCCACCACCTCCTATGTTGACGCCTACTTATGTATTCAGCTATAGATAAGCAGACTGGTCTCTACCCTGCATGTGCTGGAACAGCAGTACAGGATACCAGCATATTTATAGTAGGCGTGAACATAGCAGGCGGCGGTCAGTCTGAACAGTGCTCTGGGGATCTGAGGGGTCAGTGCATCAAAGGAGCCAAGTAACAAACAAATCTAGCAACAGTGGTGCTGGAAAGGGGAGGTAAGTGGCTACGGGGAGATACCAGCAGGTTCGTATAATGTTTCAAGTGTTTGGGTATGAAGATAAGTTTGACTTTCATCCTACTAACTGTTGTCATTTTGCCTGCAGATATCCGACTAGTGAATGGGGAGAGTCACTGTCAAGGACGAGTTGAGGTTCTTTACAATGGGACGTGGGGAACAGTTTGCGATGACGACTGGGATATTGTAGATGCCAATGTAGTTTGTCGCCAGCTGGGTTGTGGTCACGCCATCGCTGTACCTCATCGAGTCTCATTTGGCCAAGGCACGGGACCTATTTATTTAGATAACGTGGACTGCAAAGGCACAGAACTAGCGCTGAGTCAGTGCAGAAGCCTTGGCTGGGGGATTCATAACTGCTACCACTATGAGGACGTTGCTGTCACGTGTAATGGTAAAAAGGTTTGGGTCCGGTCTGTCATGAAAAATGAATAAAAAGCTGAATGCTGTTTATAGGTAGAAAATGTAAATTCTAAACCCATGTGTAAATGTACCATACATACTGTTACCTTTAGGCAATGTTCACACACAGTAAAAAAAAAAAAAAACGGACGTAATTTTGAGTGAAAAATACAGCTGTATTTTCAATGTAATAAGGTGCTCTATTGAAGTCTATGAAGAATTAACCATCAGTGTACACACCATAGGGAAAAGCAGACGTAATTGAGTACAGGCGTAACAATAATGAAAATGATCTGGCTTTGCAAAAAAATAAAAAAAAACTGCTGTTATTTCATGTTTACACATTGTTTAATTTTCACTGAAAATGATGGCTGTATTTTAGTATTATTTTACTGTGTGTGAACATGGACTTAAAGGAGAAGTCCTGCAAAAACTTTTATAAAAGTATTGTATTGCTCCCGAAATGTTATACAAATCACCAATATACACTTATTATGGGAAATGCTTATAAAGTGTTTTTTTTTTCCTGCACTTACTTCTGCATCAAGGCTTCACTTCCTGGATAACATGGTGATGTCACTTCCTGGATAACATGGTGATGTCCCTTCTTGGATAACATGGTGATGTCACGACTCCCAGAGCTGTGCGGGCTGTGGCTGCTGGAGAGGATGATGGCAGGGGTACACTGAGGGATAATGAGCATCCCTCTGGCATCATCCTCTCCAGCAGCCACAGCCCGCACATCTCTGGGAGTCATGACACCACCATGTTATCAAGAAAATGACATCACCATGTTATCCAGGAAGTGACATCACCATGTTATCCAGGAAGTGACATCACCATGTTATCTAGGAAGTGACATCACCATGTTATCCAGGAAGTGACATCACCATGTTATCCAGGAAGTGAAGCCTTGATGCAGTAGTAAGTGCAGGGAAAAAAAACACTTTATAAGCATTTCCCATAATAAGTGTATATTGGGTATTTGTGTAACTTTTGTGGGGCAATACAATACTTTAATAAAAATTTTCAACGGACTTCTCCTTTAATGTGATTAGTGATATGAATTATAAATATTTCAAACATGGTTAACCCCTAAAAGCCTTATTGTCAGATAAATTCTCTTTTGGCATATTGTCAGGAGTCACGATAACGTAGAGAATAAGTCGGTTTTGGTCGAAAGTGAAGGACAGTGCTGCCACATGCTTCACCCAGCTATATCTCGGGATCAGCAGGTATTAGAAGTGATACTTGATGCAATCTTTAACTTTTGACATGTCTGACGACATATGAAAAGTTAATTTATCTGACACTGACGCTTTAAGGACCAGGCAAATTTTAGTCGGTATGGCCCAACACCTCCAACCTCCGACACCATTTGGTAGTTCTTTTCAATCCATGCCTGGTCAAAGGCTTCCTTTTTCACCTGGTGCCGGTATTCGGGTGAAAAACGTCTTTTATTACAGTGGCACAGTGAGGCAGGGTGTCAAAGAGGCGGGGCCTACAGCATTCGTGCCATAGGCCTGCAGCGCCTCTTTCCCCACCTTTCCTGGGCTGGATCTATGACACCCTGCCTCGCTGTACCCAAATACATCATAACAGAAGGTTATGGATTGAAAAGAACTATCTAAACTAAGAGGTTTGGGAGTGGTGTTCGGCCATACAGATTCGCATTTAAGATCAAGGTCCATTTTCTGACCTGCATCAATTTATGTGCAAATATCTTTGGGATGCTACAACCTATGCAAGTGGTTTTAATTTTTTTTGAAGTTTGTACCAAATTTTGGTCGATACCTTTTCATTTGTGGGAAAACACCTAAAATTATTGCTAAAATTTTGAGAAATTACTATTATTTAAATGTGACATTTGACTATTTAAAAAAAGAATGTGCCTAGTTTAGGAAAGACAGTCATGCCACACATTTACAAAAAAATTACATTTGCATAACAATTTCCAAAACCAATTAATTCCTGGAGAGTTCAAAAAGTTCACAACAGGATTCAGTAACTTTGTTAACCCTTTACATGTCTCGCAGAAGTTAAGACAAAGTGCTTTACTCTCACATTGGCCTCAGAAATATAGGAACCTTTTAAAACTTTTTATTAGAGTCTTTATGGGAGCAACACCCCCCCCCAAAAAACTAATTAGGAAACTACGCCTCTGAGAATTTTCTATGGGGGTGAGATTTTTACATTAACAGATGTTTTCTAGAGCTTATTAAAAGTAGGTTGTGAAAATGTGAAAATTTTTATGGAAACTATCAGCAGGTCAGACAAATCTAACCCGCTGATAGCTCCTTTTTGTGCCTTTTTTACCTTCATCCTCTGCACCGTTTCCATGCAGTTTGTAATATATTCCAGTGTCTAATAAATCCGTTTGGAGCACTGGGGGCGGAGCAACCAATCCCGCAGGCCCACCCCGAATATCAGTAGAACGGGCCAGGGGTGGGACGGATTGGTGCTCTGGGGGCACAGCCTTAGGGCCCTATTCCACCGGACGATTATCATTCGCATAATCGTTAACAATTAACAATCTCAAACGACCGCTATTGCGAAAGACCTGAAAACGTTCACTCATTTCCATGGAACGATAATTGTTACTTATGATCGTATTTGCGATCGTTTTACTTCGCTATTTCTTCGCTATTGCGTTCGTATCTACTGCGAATGACCGAACGACGTCTTATTCAATGCGAACGATTTGCGAACGTTTTGCGAACGAGCAAAGATAAAAATAGGTCCAGGTCTTATAAAGCGATCAACGATTTCTTGTTCGGTCGTTAATCGGTAACTGCATTTTAACTGAACGATTATCGTTTAGATTTGAACGATTTAACGATAATCTGAACGATAATCGTCCGGTGGAATAGGGCCCTTGGTTTTTGGGCACTTTTTAGTGCGTTCTACCTGGGAACTGCATCTCCCAACCTGCAACCCTATTTTAGTGGAAAAATAAAGATTGCGTTAACACATAGGGACTGGTGAGTGCCACAGTGTTTTCTTTTATACCTGCATTAGTAGGACTGAATTTCTCTATTGGTGCACCACCTCCAGTACTCCTTCAGTCTGTTCCTTTACAATTTCTCTTGATATTCAAGAATTGTTTCCATTTTTTGATGCCGGTGGTGCCAGTGTTTGTTTCCTTGATTATATTACTATTACTATTATTTTTATTCCTACAGGTATCAAATATAAAGAATTAAAATTTACCCCCTCCACACACACACACACACACACACACACACACACACATATACCGTGTTCACAGCAGATTTCATGCTTAGGCTGGGTTCACACTAAGTTTTTGCAATCTAAATTATCCATTTTTGCAAAAATACAGATGAAAAAACTGATGCATGAGTTTTGATGTTTTTTTTTTTTTTTTTATAATTGAAGTCAATGGAAAAACGGAACAAAACTCACCCGTTTTTTAATACACAAAAACAAAGCTGACGTTATTTTTGTGTATGTTAAATAATTTTTTTCTTTTATAATGGAAGTCAACGAAAAAATGGATCAAAACGGATGCACATAAACAGATGAAAAAAAACATAGCAAAAATGTAGAGTGAACCCAGCTTAAGAGTTTCCCAGTGAAATCCACTATGATATTCATTGCTATTAAAGTCTATGGCATGTCCGTCATTTCGAATTTTGGGAGCCCATCATTACAATGACGGCTGTTGGTCCATTATTCTAGGTCGGGTGGACTGATCGCCCGTTGTCTTTAATTGAAAAGTCCATTGCATTTAATAGTAAGGACGGTGAAAAGACGGTGTAAAAAGAAAAACTGTGTGTGAACAACTAAAAAATAACCTTTGTTGTTTGTAAAAAACTTCAGCGAATTGTCACGATCATTATTTTGCTGTCCATGCAAACAATGTCCGTTATTTAATGCACTGTGTGCATTGGGCGGCCGTCATTCTATTGCATTGAGGTCAATTAAAATGCGGTTATAAAGGATGTCTTTAAAAAAAAAAAAAAAAAAAAGCAGACCCCTTTTCACTTTTTTTTTACATAGTGTGAACATAGCCATTGGCTGTTTTCCGTTTTATCCGTAGGCCTCTAAACCGTTCCTCAGGTAGTTGCTTTAATTCTGTTGTTAATAGATAAATATGATTAGATACATTGTTTTTTATTACTTGTCTCTTTTTCCCTCAGAGATTTTGTCAACAACGAGTAACAAGGGTCAGCTGACAAAACCTTCCACTACACCCGCACTGAATGTTCTACGTGAGTAACCAACGGCTGTGTTGTCCATTTGTCTCTCTTTTTAAAGTGAGTCTGTCGGCTGTAATTCATGTTCCAAACTGCTGAGACTGTTAGATAGCTGTTAGGTCAATGGGACACATGATACCTTTCATACATGCATCTGTGCTTCCAGAAAATAGAAAAATGCCCCCGGGCAGGATTTTTCCTATTCCTCACCTGTCTAAACACTGCACAGGCGCCTTAACGATCCAGCTCATGTGCAGTGTTCACTCAAATGATGAATAGGAGAAATTGTTCTAGGGGCCTTCCTAATGATGAAGAGGGCGGGGAGGAGGGACGGAGGGGTGTCGCAGTCCTAGGGCATGGCTATTCTTTTTTTTTTTTTTACATGTAGGATGTTCTAAAATATATATATAGTTTAGGTTTGATTTTATAGTAAGAAAATTAGGGGATCTAATATTAAGGATTAATATCCCAAACCCTTTTCTATGTGGCACCTTTTTACCCCAATCACCCTCTCTGTTAGGGGCCTAAAACGCATTGATTTTTGTATTTGTTTGCTCGTGGTGTTTTGGATTTTTATCTTTTGTACGTCAATAAAGGAATGATTTTATCCAATAAGTGCGGAGCTGCACATGTCTCTGCTTCTCAATCTATGTGTCTGCCCATATAGTATGTATATCTCTGTACCCATCTAAATATTACCTCTGTACTTTTTTGGTTTGCATTATTTATATTCTCTATTTTAACTATAATTGTTTTATGCTTGGTGCTTTCAGGGGACGGCAGTATACGGTTGGTCAATGGAGCAAATTCCTGCCAAGGGAGAGTAGAAATCTTCTACAAGGGGAACTGGGGAACAATATGTGATGATGACTGGGGAATGAAGGATGCAATTGTTGTATGCAGACAAGTTAATTGTGGCGAAGCCCTGGACTACAAAAGCAATGCTTACTTTGGTTATGGAACTGGTCTCATACTACTGGACAATGTGAATTGTGATGGATCAGAGTCATACCTATCAGCCTGCTACAGTCTTGGCTGGGGAATCCACAACTGCGGCCACCATGAAGATGCTGGAATCATCTGTGCTGGTAAATGATACTTGCAGTCTAAGGTGGAAGTTCGTATATATATATATATATATATATATATATATATATATATATATATGTAGTAATACTAGGCAAATTCCCTTGATAGAATAAATTTAAAATGCAAAAGCAGTAAAACTGGATGTGCACATAGCTGTAATATAACTTTCACTCACTTAAAGGAGAAGTCCGGCCAAAATTTGTATTATTGTATTGTATTGCACCCTCAAAAGTTATACAAATCACCAATATATACAATTATTAAGGGAAATGCTTATAAAGTGCTTTTTCCTTGCACTTACTACTGCATCAAGACTTCACTTCCTGGATAACATGGTGATGTCACTTCCTGGATAACATGGTGATGTCACTTCCTGGATAACATGGTGATGTCACTTACTGAATACCATGGTGATCTTACTTCCTGGATAACATGGTGATGTCACTTCCTGGATAACATGGTGATGTCACTTCCTGAATAGCATGGTGATGTCACTTCCTAGATAACACGGTGATGTCACTTCCTGGATAGCATGGTGATGTCACTTCCTGGATAAAATGGTGATGTCACTTCCTGGATAACATGGTGATGTCACTTCCTGTATAAAATGGTGATGTCACTTCCTAGATAACATGGTGATGTCACTTTGTGGATAGCATAGTGATGTTACTTCCTGGATAACATGGTGATGTCACTTGCTGGATAACATGGTGATGTCACAACTCCTAGAGCTTGATGATGATGGCAGAGAGATGCTCAGTTTCCCCCTAGTGTCCTGTGTCCCTCAATGTCCCTCTGCCGTCATCCTCTCCAACAGCCACAGCCCGCATAGCTCTGGGAGTCTGGTCGTGACATCACCATGTTATCCAGGAAGTGACATCACCATGTTATCCAGGAAGTGACATCACCATGATATCCAGGAAGTGACATCACTATGTTATCCAGGAAGTGACATCACCATGTTATCCAGGAAGTGACATCACCACGTTATCCAGGAAGTGACATCACCATGTTATCCAGGAAGTGAAGCCTTGATGCAGTAGTAAGTGCAGGAAAAAAAAAGCACTTTCTGAACATTTCCCGTAATAAGTGCTTATTGGGGATTTTTTGGGGGCAATGCAACACTTTAATAAAAATTTTCTCCGGACTTCTTTAACTGTTTAGGCCAAGTTCTGCATGGACATCGCTAACTATATATGCAGCCTTTTCTAAACGATTATTGGGCTGTGTTACAGGTCCAGTAAACGAGTGTTGATGTAGCAGATCGGCACTGGTTTACAATATCGATCGGGTCATAATCTGCCCGTGTAACTGTATCCTTACCTTAGCTAGTTTCCATGAAAGACCACTGAGAGGATAATCCATTGTTTTCCCCAACTTGTGTAGCAAGGTGCACCTCTAAGCATATGCATGTAAAAATAACCAGTAGTGCTGCACTGGCAAATCTTTCACAAACTACTAACCATGTATCCCACTAAGGCCTCATTCACACAACCAGTGATTTCACGCGGATCGGGTGAATAGCTCAATAGAAATCAATGGACTCTAAAATTGTCTGTGATCACGGGCACCTTTGTGGGACGCGTGAATAAGGCCTAAGTGTGAGCGAGCCGCTGTTTTCTATAACCAACACTCACATCTAGACTTGAGCAATCCTTCATGGATGCTTACCTGCTCCCATTCCTCCGGCACGCTCCCCCCTGCTTCTATGGGTCCTGGCTCACTGACAGCCTGCTCAGCCAATCACTGGTTGAGACGGGACAACACAGTGATTGTCTGGGAGGGCTGGGACTCAGGATTATGAGAAGCATACAGGAGCACAATGGGGGAACGGGAGCTGGTAAGTATGATGTGCTGTATATAACCTTTTATTGTATGACTAATAGACTTTATCTTAATCTCCATAATGTTACTGAGTAATAATATCCTATGGTTCAGGTCTGGGAATTTCAACCACAACTTTGAGCACAAGTCCTGTAGCTCCTGACACAGCGGAGTCATTGACGGCCACGGCCACAGGTAGATGAAACCTTATTCTGTATCATTACTACTATGGCGTACGGCACTGTGCACAACTTACTGGGCTCTTCTCTCTGTTCTTAGTTACATGGGGAGGAAGCCATCCTTCTTCTGAGACCGTGTTACTCACCACCGCAAACTTTCAGCCTGGAAGGAAAAGTATGTCGCTTTCTTCTCTTATATTTTCTTTTCTTATATTTTTCACCTTTGCTGCTAAAAAGAGAAGATGAAGAGATTTGAATTTATAATGTTAGAAGACTAAGAGACCCGCACATGTATTCCCTTATACCTGGCTAAGAAAATCAGGATAGTAAACCTTAGGCTATGTTCACACAACGTCAATTTTTTTTTTTTTATTTAAGAGACGTCTAATATTGCTGCGATGTGATTGACTTCAATGCAATGTACTGAAGTCAATGGAATGACGGATGTGCAATGCACACAGTGTATAAAATGACGGATGTTGTCTGTACGGACGTCAACATAATGATCATGACAATTATTTTCAGAATGCTGCTCCACACTGATGAGGGGCAACACCCCAAAACAGCTGTATGTGGATAGATACCTGGCCGTGGTGATTACATTGACTTATAGGGCCACTTAATATGGTGGTTTTGGTGGTTTCTTTACAGAAGCCACCCCTTGGCTAAGTCCTTCCCGAAGGGATATCTGGCTAGTTCTGTGTTTCGAGACTCTTTAATGAGGGTCCACGAGCTCTTCTTTTGCATATTCATGTTTTCCAGGGGGAAATGCATCTAGGACTTCACTGCACTGATCGCTTTTACTAGCAGCCGGCAGTGTTATCATTTGGCTGGTCTCCCTGAGATCAGTGATCTGTTTCAATTTTTTTCAAACGTCTATTGCAAACAGCGGATGTTATGTCCACTTGACCTTGAATAATGTACCAACAGCCGTCAGGGGGCCAAACAGCAAGATGACGGACATAATTTTTTCTTTTCAAAACACGGAGAGGAAAAAAGTTGTGTGAACATAGCTTTATACTGACATTCCTAATCCACCACTCCACGGTCTGGGAAAGAACCCGGAGCTCAGGGGATTTATGTAGAGGCTCATTGCCTCTAAATAAATCAAGATCGCACAGAGCCCACCTGTGCGAAGATTTTGAAACCTACAGTATGCCAGCTCAGAACTGGCGTAGGTTTCAGTGTCATTTTTTCACTGGGAAAATGATAAATGCGGCGCACGCAGAGGCCACGCCCCCTCTGCGTGCTGCCGCATCTCCCTCTCCGCCCCACTGGCGAAGGTGCAGATGCGAACAAAATATTTGCAAAAATACCCTTTGTGAATATTTTGCGTCAATCTGCCCCATAAAAGGCATATTCGCCTTTTCATACATGTCCCCCAATGTATGTTTCAATTGAAAGGGAATGTGTCATAAAGAAAAAAAAAATGGAAAATGTTAAAATTGCTTTTGTTGTTTTTTTTTGTTAATTTATATGTGTTTTTTATTTTATTTTACATGTAAGGAAATACGAAAAATTTAATCTAATTTTTCACATTTCCCAGTGATGGCCACCAGGTAAAAAGCAGCCTGAACTACGGCTGCTGAAAAAAAGAGAGAGTCTCTGCTCAACTGCTCTGACATCACCTCTCTCCTCTTTATTGTTAATTTTACAAAACAAAAAAACAGAAATCAAAGTCCAGCTATTATTAAAGATATTAATTAAATTAAACAAAAATAATAATAAAAAGTAACAAACAAAAAGTGACACATTCCCTTTATAGCGCACCTGTAGCAGGGGTTGTGATTACAAGCAGTTTTGCTATATTCGCCCCCCCCCCCCAGGTTTTCTATGTTTAAATCAATGTTATACATAGGGCCAAAATGTGCTCCATGCAGATACTTGGTCTTTTCTCTGTTCAAAAAGAGACCAAACACAGGAAGTCCCCGTCCTCTGTGCGCTCACGCAATGAAAGACACCTGTCCATAACTTAGTCTAATTATATTATTAATGGCCCTTTTACACGAAGCGATTATTGTTCAAATTTTTACAATAACGATCGCATTTGAGCAATAATCGTTCATCGTGATCTTTCAACATGTTCTCAAATCGTTGTTGGTCGTTCGCTGAAAATTGGCAGATCACTTCGTCTTTCAAAGATTCATCCTATGTGTGAGATGGGCTTAAGCGATCTTAAAACGATTGCAATAACAATTATTTTCTAATGATTTGTCTCTTCGTCTAAACGCTGATCATTATAAAAACCAAATTATTGCTTCAAAATCGTTCAACGATCAATTGGGCGAATTATCACTCTGTGTAAACGGACCATTACTTCTGTTAGTTCTGTTACCAGCTCTGCAGCTTACCAGGAGACAATGCTCTGTGTTATATAACAATTCAGTCAGTATAATGTCAGAGGTTTTGGTGCTGTGTGACAGGAGAGCTAACCATACAATGCGGGCACCCTCAGGATTCTCTGTTACTGAATGTGGACGCACAGCAGCTGCACACATGCACAGTGAAGACTTGTCCTGCTCGGTGTGCACTCAGGAATGGCTGTCAATCAGTACCAAGCCTTGTCTGTGAGCGCACAAAGGACAGGGACCTCCTGTGTTTGGTCTCTTTTTTGAACATAGAAAAGACCAAATATCAGCACGGAGGGAGCATAGACCACAGTTTGACAAGAAGGGAGACACCTAGTGGCCATATTTATAAATTCATTTAAACATAGAAAATGAAAAAAAAAAAGAGTATATTGCAGAACTTCTTGCGATCACAACCCCTGTTGTTTTCTTAATTATTTTTTTTTATGACCTGGCCTCTGTGCCTTAGTATATTCTAAAACAAAATAAAACCAAAAAACATTAACAAAAACTGTAAAATATTCTCCATGATGAGATCATAAGGTAGGCTTGCCTTTTCATAATATGCATCATATACTTAGATAAACCTAATCATGATATCAACACTTAAACTGTAATGTCAAATCTTAGCAAATTTAGTATAAGTACAAACTAATGTTCTTGCTTTATAATATAGATAAAAACTGGAAGCAATGTATAATAACTTCACATTCTTTAGGTGCATTAACGTCTTTCACTTTTTGTCCACCAGGTGGCAGCCTTAGACTAGTAAATGGAAACAGCAGCTGCCAAGGAAGAGTAGAAGTTCTCTATCAGAATACTTGGGGAACTGTATGTGATGATGACTGGGATTACAACAATGCACAGGTGGTTTGCAAGCAGATGGGTTGTGGTCCTGCCATTGCGGCTACAACTCTTAGTTATTTTGGTTATGGCAGTGGTCCTATCCTCCTTGATAATGTAGATTGTGTTGGTACAGAGAAAGACCTAATCGCATGCTTCAACCTAGGTTGGGGACAGCATAATTGTGGACATCATGAAGATGCGGGTGTGATTTGTCAAGGTGAATATGTTATATATATTTTATATCTGTATACTAAAGAACAATGGGAATGTGCTATAATAATACATCATAACAATACAGCTTCCAAAATCCACCCTGGAAATGATCAGAACTGAAATCCTTTTGTTAATGGGACGTATGCTCCCCAGGAGTTGGAGGTTCACTGGGCAGGTATAGCCACCAAATTGTACAGGTTGTGGTGTGCATCCCCCCCTCCCAGTATATCTGCAGCAAAGTACACTGCACTGGTTCTATTGAGGATTTTGACTTTTTGACATTTAAAGGGGAACTCTTGCGATTTTTTTTTTCTTTCAAATCAAGTGGTGTCAGAAAATTATAGAGATTTGTAATTTACTTCTATTTATCTCAAGTTTTCCCATACTTTTCAGCTGCTGTATGTTCTGCATGAAGGGGTGTATTCTCTCCAGTCAGACACAGTGCTCTCTGCTGCCACCTCTGTCCATATCAGGAACTGTCCAAAGCACAAGCAAATCCCCATAGAAAACCTCTCCTGCTCTGGACAGTTCCTGACATGGACAGAGGTGGCAGCAGAGAGCGCTGTGTCAGACTGAAGAGCATACACCACTTCCTGCAGTACATGCAGAAGCTGATAAGACTGGAAGACTTGAGACTTAAGTATTGGACACTAGTGGACTAAGGCAGAGTGGCTGCTGTAGTCTACAGTCATGGCCAAAAGTGTTGAGAATGACACAAATCTTATATTTTCCCATGATCCTCTGCCCTCTGGTTTTCTGTGTGTTTGTCAGATGTTTTTATCACATACAGAAATATAATTGCAATCATATTAGGAGTAACAGAAGTTTATACTGACAGTTAGATGAGTTACTGCAGCAAGTCACTATTTGCAGTGTTGACCCTTTTTCTTCAGGACCTCTGCAATTCTCCCCGGCTGCTCTCAACCAACTTCTGGACCAAATCCTGACTGATAGCCGTCCATTCTTGCACAATCAATGCTTGCATTTTGTCAGAATTTGTTGGTTTTTGTTTGTCCACCCGTCTCTTGATGATTGACCACAAGTTCTCAATGGGATTAAGATCTGGGGAGTTTCCAGGCCATGGACCCAAAATCTCTATGTTTTGTTACCTGAGCCATTTAGTTATCACCTTTGCTTTATGGCAAGGTGCTCCATCATGCTGGAAAAGGCATTGTTAATGGCCAAACTGCTCTTGGACGGTTGGGAGAAGTTGCTCTTCTGGTACCATTCTTTATTCTCGGCTGTGTTTTTAGGCAAGACTGTGAGAGAGCCGATTCCCTTGGCTGAGAAGCAACCCCACACATGAATGGTTTAAGGATGCTTTACAGTTGGCATGAGACAAGACTGGTGGTAGCGCTCACCTCGTCTTCTCCCAATAAGCTGTTTTCCAGATGTCCCAAACAATCGGAAAGGGGATTCATCAGAGACAATTACTTTCCCCCAGTCCTCAGCAGTCCACTCCCTGGACCTTTCCCCCAGTCCTCAGCAGTCCTCTCCCTGGACCTTTCCCCCAGTCCTCAGCAGTCCACTCCCTGTACCTTTCCCCCAATCCTCAGCAGTCCACTCCCTGGACCTTTTGCAGAATATCAGTCTGTCCCTGATGTTTTTCTGGAGAGAAGTGGCTTCTTTGCTGCCCTCCTTGAGACCAGGCCTTGCTCCAAGAGTCTCCGCAGTCTCACAGTGCACAGTGCAGATGCCTTCACACCTGCCTGCTGCCATTCCTGAGCAATCTCTGTACTGCTGGTAGCCCCATCCCGCAGCTGAAACACTTTTAAGAGACGGTCCTGGCGCTTGCTGATCTTTTTTGGGTGCCCTGGAGCCTTTTTGGCAACAAGGGAACCTCTCTCCTTGAAGTTCTTGATGATGCGATAGATTGTTGACTGAGGTGCAACCTTTCTAGCTGCGATACTCTTCCCTGTTAGGCCATTTTTGTGCAGTGCAATGATGACTGCATGTGTTTCTTTAGAGATAACCATGGTTACCAGAAGAGAAACAATGATGCCAAGCACCAGCTTCCTTTTAAAGTGTCCAGTGGTGTCATTCTTACTTAATTATGACAGATTTCCAGCCCTGTCCTCATCAACACCCACACCTGTGTTAATGGAGCAATCACTGAAACGAGTGGTACTCCAGCGTGGGGGCACTTTTGCACTGGGAATGGGGACGAGGTGGCTGAGGGAAAAGACGTCCACTCACCTTCCCGATTCCAGCGGTGGATGCCGCATCGCGGCGCTCCGGTGCCCGCTTCTGGGTGTCTGACGCGGGCCCGAGACGTGACGTCTCAGGTCCGCTCAGCCACTCAGTTAAGGAGGCAGGGGATAGTATAAGAATAGTTTAAGCATATCTTCAGGTTGTGCTCAGCATAAAACAGTTCATCTCATAAAAGGGTATACAAGTAACTGATGCGGCCCTTACCCACTGTAGTTTAAAACAGACCTTTATTCCATGCTTGGGTCACAGAGTGGAGACTTCTGGACGGGTGACGGATCGTTTCACGGACCAGGTAGTGTGCGCTTCGTCTACAAGCCTCCACTCCATGACCCAAGCATAGAATAAAGGTCTGTTTTAAACAACCATGGGTGAGTGCCTCATCGGTTACCTATATACTTTATCATGTTGATCAGGTTGTTAAGATTGCAGCGATACCTTTTTTATGACTGATAAAGTCAGTTCTTCATAGTCCCCTAAATGCCTCAGAGTGGTTCTATCTTTCTGTCCCCAGATACTGTATCAAAAGTAGCCATGGAGTCAAAAATTTTACTGTAACAAGTAAAATACCTTCATGTCTCATATAATGAATGTGTATTGCATCTATGTATAAGGCTATGTTCCCACTACAGACTGAAAAGCTCAAACAACGGCCCGAATGAATGATCAGGAACATTAAAGGGGTTATCCAGTGCTACAACATAGCCACTTGCTTCCAGAGACAACACGACTATTGTCTCAAGATCAGGTGTGGTCTGCAATTAAGCTCCATTCACTTCAATAGAAATGACAAACCCCACCCAAACTGGAGACAAGAGCGGTGCTCTCTCTGAAAGAAAGTGGCCACGTTTTTGTTGCACTGGATAACCCCTTTAATACTGGCCGTTGTTTGAGCTTATCAGTACGTCATGGGAACATAGCCTAAATGTGTTGGAGGGAGCGCCCATGTTGCAAATGTCCAGTTTACACATCGCACATGACACTTCTCTCCTTTGCTTGATCTAATGACATAACTGGTCTCCATCATTTTGCGGAATAATAATCATCCATTACTATTGTCAGGTCTCAAAGACTCAGAATTGTTTTCCAAAGAAAGCAGCTTCGATGTGACAACTAAAGCAGCGACACCTCCAGAAGATGGTAAGTATGTCCCCAGTCCTGTCCTGCAGTCTCTGGGGATCCTCTAAGATGAAGCTGTAAATCCAGTTGGTTATGCCTCGTAATATTATAGGTTCATTAGCACCATACCCCTCAATTATGAAAGTTCCATTGTTGTGTTTGGAATAAAGAAAAAACTATGAAAAGGAGACAGTACAGACAGGTTCACACAGTGTTTTACCCTCTTTTTTTTCTCTTTTTCGTTTTGATAAGAGAAATGGAACCTAGTGGATCCATCATACTCCCCATTAATTCAATAGGTTTTTATTGTGCTCCGAGTTGGGCTCCGTTTTCATCACATCCGTCAGTGTTCCATTTTTTTTTTTTTTAATGACCATTTGTTCATGCACACATTCTTTTACTCGGTCCAATGGAAAGGGCACCTCGTTCTTCTTCACATTATTATCAATGAGGACGGATCTACACAGAAGGCCTTTCCATTCACATCTGTTATCAGTTTTTTCTCTGAGCATGTGCAAAAGAAATGAGAAACCGGGAAGGAAAATAAACTGATACGCAAACCAATGTAAAAAAAAGTCAGTTTTCTTTAGCCAAAATGCAAATAGACCATTAAAAAAAGCGAATTTTGCTATCAGTTTGCTCATCAGATTGAGCTATCTGGTCAGTTTATACTGAGAAAAACACTAGTGTGAACCCGGCCTAACACAAAATATTTCCTTGTATCAAGTGTGCTGACCTTACCTGCTTGTATACTGGACCGATCAAAGATTCCAAGGCGGCACTCACTTCAGTAATCAGTTCAAAGGAACC
The DNA here is from genome assembly GCF_027789765.1 of Dendropsophus ebraccatus. Lineage (NCBI taxonomy): Eukaryota > Metazoa > Chordata > Amphibia > Anura > Hylidae > Dendropsophus > Dendropsophus ebraccatus. The sequence goes on from NC_091458.1 coordinate 158,335,394, forward strand.
TTTACTCCACCATGCAACATTTCGATATATACCTTTTTCAAGGTTCTCTTGAATTGATTGCTGGGTGCTGCCTTGGAATCTTTGCTGCACTTACTTGGACTCTGGATCAGGCCTGGTGAGGTGATTTTCTATTGAGACCAGTGCTGCTATAGACTTATTGGGGATATTTATGAAGACCGATGTACTCATATGCAAATGGACCCATTTGGTGCACTAGGGGCGTACCTTGGACCCTTAGTGCACTGTCCTGCCCGCCTGCCAGCTTGTGCATCCTCCTACATATGCATATTCATATATGCATAAGTAGTGTTGTCTCCAGATCCCGCGCAGCAGCCCGGCACTGTAAATAAAGCTGCGCATGCGCGAGATCTGGAGAGAGCAGAGAGACATCACTTCTTATGCATATATGAATAAGCATAAAGAGGAGGACATACGAGCCAGTCGGCAGGCAGCATGGTGCACTGAGGGTCCAAGGAACAAAGGCCCCCAGTGCATCAAAGGGTTAATTTACATATTTTTGTTTTATTAAAATACTAGAAAATGGAATGGAGAACAAAAATAAGAATATCGCTGGAATCACCAAATCTAGGGGGAGATTTATTAAATGGTGTAAAATATAGACTGGTGTAAACTGCCCAGAGCAGCCAATCACAGCTCAGCTCTCAGCTCTGGTGAAATGAAAGCTGAGCTGTGATTGGCTGCTGTGGGCAGTTTGCACCAGTGAATATGTTACACCCTTTGATAAATCTGGGCCATAGAGTATAATTATTGCTATTTTGCCCTTAAATAGAGCGGTAAAAATATCAATATTTTTGCCCCGATTTTGACAAAACCGCAGACAAAAAAAAGAAAAAAGAAAGATTTTCCAGTTTTCCTCAGAAATGGTCAATTCCCATTAGCTCAAAGACAGGAGGCCATATTCTGCATGCAGTTTCCTCTATTCCTAATAATATAACTGAGAAAGTGTCACTTCTAACAACATTTTCCATCACGCCTAACCCCTACTGCTGATATCATGTCAGTGGGCGCTCGGGAGAGCCCCATACACCTTAGATTGACGTCCAAATCCACCGTCAGTGGCCATTTCGGCCAACAAAGATCTAAAGGCCCTACTTCATGGGCTGACGGAGAGGAGCAAACGAGCGCTATCAACGCTCGGGTGAGTCTGCGGGGGCGTCAAGCTGCCCGGGTGCTCGCTAGATCGTCCGGGTAGCCCATAGAGGATAGCGGCGGTCTCAACATGTTTGAAAAACAAGCGACGCAACGATCAGCTGGCATGAACGATGTCAGCTGATCGTTGCCCTCTATTCCACGCGACGATTATAGGCCGATAATCGTTCCGTGGAACAGGGCCTTAAGGTGTATGGGGACTCTTAGCGACACATCTCTGACGTCAGTAGATAACCGAAAGGTTGTATTCCTCTTTGGTGGTGGAATACATTTTTGTTTGAAGGCTTTGATATTGAGGTTTGCTAAAATTTACAGCTTTTAGAATTTAAACAATTAGAAACTGATAATATGTCTTTGTTTTGCCAGGATCTATCCGCTTAGTGGATGGAAAACATCGATGTGAAGGGCGTTTGGAAATCTTTTTCTTATTCCAGTGGGGAACTGTGTGCGATGACGCCTGGGACCTAAAGGCTGCCAAAGTGGTCTGCCGTTCTTTAGGCTGTGGGGCAGCTCTGAAAGCTTGGGGAGAAGCGTGGTACGGACAGGGGGGCGGCATCATATTCCTTGACAATGTTAAGTGTCAGGGCAATGAAAGCTCCATATTGCAGTGCTCCTACATCCGCTGGAATGTCCACAACTGTGACCACTCCGAAGATGCTGGGGTGAAGTGTGAGCTCTTGTGAACAGCATATTCCGCCAACCTGAACATATGTAAATCTATACATTGTGTACATAATTCTATATTGTCTCTTGACTGTCATTTTGCACTTTATTAACCCATTCAAACCAATACTATATGATGTTAAAGGAAGAAAAGTATGATAACATTTGCTTTTGAGAAATAGGCATTTATAATATACATAGGATGTAGTTTTAAGTTCACCTTTAATTTAAAGGATGATGAAATGTAAATTTTTCCCATTCACAGTTTTTAGATCACTAAGATCCGCCACGGAATTCTTCTCCCATTCAATCTTTTTCTCTCGGAAACAACATAAAAATATCTTAGTTTGCAGTTGCAATGTTGTAGGGAAATCTGATAGGACTAGCCATCGTACAGAATATTCAACTAGTTGGACAAGAGGAAAAACAAACTAAGGTTCCATCTTGTTTGCCGTATCGTTTGACTTTTCCAGGTCGTACGTTATAACACAAGTTTTACTGTTCTTCATACCACTTTTACATGGACGTCCAGACAAATTCCATTTAGCAATTCACGATAAAGCTGTGAACTGTCAATTCTTGTTTTCCATAGTATTTCTATAAAGAAATATTATTTGCTCTGGAAGTTGAACTCATGCTGAATACCGCGATCTTAGGTTCCAAAGCAAAAAATGTTATAAAGCTAAACCAAATGCTAGTCAGATATGATCACTATGAATAAAGTCTTACATTTCTTAAAATATGGTTTCTGAATGTGGGTTTTGGATTCTGCAAGAATATGCCTGCGGCCTGCAACATCCTGTAGGGCGTTTGTCACCTTGATATGTGCATCAATGATACACTGCATTGTCATTCACAATTTTGAAGGTCTTGACTTGTGCATTTGTATAATTTATAGATTTATCTACATTATCTATTTTATTTTACAATAACCTTTCTCAGCCAGGTATATTGACAACCTTCTATCCTCCCGCCATTATCACCGACATTACATTCCTAACAGCTAGACATGGAGTGATACAGGAAGTAGGGGTAGGACAATCATTCCCCCTTGGACCAGTATGGAAGGATAACTGTAGTCTGTCCGGTTTGAATTTTCTGGAGCTTCCTTGGAATAAGAGGGGTTTGAGGAAAACTGTATGCCAGTTGAAAATTCCGATTATTCCTGCTGGCAAATAAGTCTCTCTCTCGTTGACCCCACTGTGTCACTATCTGCTGGAAAACTGTATCCTACAGGGGCCATTCTCCTGGCTCGATACCATTGAGACTGCCTGAGTATTCAGAGTCCCTATTAGGTGAGTTGCTGAAATTGATAGTACATTTTCTTCTGCCCACCTGAAGATCTGATCTGAAAGTGATTGAAGGATATTCCTCTTGGAACTCCCTGACACCTTAACTGTGCCACTGTAGTTATATTGCCTGACAATATGTGAATATTGGAGTTCTTTAACATATGACCTGTCTTGCTGGCATCTGTTGTAACAATATGTTTTGGTAGCGGGTTCCAAAAACTCCCCCAAATTGTCCTCTTTCATCCACCAACATAGGGACCTCCTGACTGAAGGAAGCAAAGATATAGGCTTGTCCAGGACTGATTCTTGCTTGTTCCAAATAGATAGGATCTGACTTTGGAGGGCTCTGGAATGAGCCTGGCTCCAGGGGACTGTGGGAATATGCAAAGTAGTCATCAACCCAAGGACTGACATTGTTTCCCTGCAAAAGTCCTTATTTTATTTTCTTGTCTAGAGAAAGAAATGATTTTTGAAGAT